>NW_025778847.1:0-66834 GCF_021130785.1 Homalodisca vitripennis | reverse complement strand
TTATATTCCATATCAGGATTTACTACTTTGTTACATCTTCCATAAATAAAGAACATAATCAGTGCTTCAGGGTAACACCTTTTAGGTAATTCCTGGAAACGTAGGGGGTAGGAATGAATGAATGATTTCATCGCACAGGGTTACACTTAATGTACTGTAGCTAAGAACGACTTGATGGTAAGTTACAACCACAGAGAATACAGTAAAAATAATTCTTTCTTATGAATAAAGTCTGTGAACATAGCCTTAAAAGTGTTTATCTGGTCTTAAAATTTCAATAATATATAAATGATAGCATTAGTTGTTTCTTAATACTAATTAAAATATGTATAGGTGATCCCAGGCACACTGAGGATTAAACCATTTCCCATGATTCAATAGTACAATGTACAATCTGCATTTTACCCTCCATTGAGTCCCTCCCTCTTTTGGATGGTACTGTGACCACTTTTAGAAAAGTTGTCTGATTTTGACCAAATTTTTCTAAAACTTGTTTTAATACCTATATTCTAAAGAAACCTCACAAAATTATATTTCCATCCTTTGCGATCAGAAAACCTGTTAAATAACATTAAAAAGGGGTGTGGAGATACAAGTACTAGTTTCACTAAAACAAAAAAAAATGTATCAATAACGTCAATCTTGCAGAAGCATGTCCCATGAGAACAGGCAAAATAAGGCTAAAAACAGGGATTGACCTCTCTTTTTAATTAAAACAAAGACTTGTAACCAATTACATGGGAAGTTATAATATATTTTTACCTCTAATGTATAAAAGACATTAAAGATAATTTTTCCAGTGGTACATAAAAAATTAACAAAGGTCAAACATTTATTTAATTTAAAATCATGATCCTTTTTAATCGAAGTTAAAGAAAAAACATAAAGTACATCAACATTTAAAAAGGATTGTCTTGTGAAATTTAGGATATATACATAATGCTTTAATGCTATCATAGGTCTACCAATTACTAAACACTTTAGTTCATCTGTATCTTTGTGGTTAAACTATTCTGAATGTATACAACATTACGATAAAACTGTATTTTTGATTCCTGCAAGTCCTTTAAGCACTTTCACTTGGTCAAACACAATGAACGATCTGGAAAAATCCTTTCAACTAGAATGTCAATGTGTAATAAATTGTTTTAAATAATAACAATTGTAAATATAATATTTGTACATTTATTGGCTGTATCTTCATTTAACCTTTAACATACATATATAAAAGTAGTTTCTATAAATTAAAAAGATTGTAATTAATATATATAACACAACATATTTGTTAGACAATAATAATATGCAACTCACAAGACCTCCTATGTGTTCAAATTAAAACATACGAATGTTGGGTTTATCATCACATTTTTAAGGTATAACTGTAGGATCTGAAAAAGTATTATACATACTGTTGGTTAAATTACATTATATTCACCGCAATGTTAAATTTTTTATATAGACTAATAACGATTTAAAACTACTGAAATAGTTGTTCGAAACCAACAACAGTGTTCATAATTGTTTGAACCAAATTGTAAAGTATTTTAGTTCTAGTTCCCAAATCAGTTGTCTAAACATGGCTGCCTCTCTATCAATTCTCCTGCCATATATGAATTGAGGAGTGTTATTCGTTTCCTGCAAGCAGAAGGGAACAGTGCAAAGGAAATCCATCAGAGAATGTGCCGTGTTTACGGAGAAAACATTATGAGTGATGGTATTGTGCGTGAATGGTGTAGAAAGTTTAAAGATGGCTGAACTGATGTGATTGTAAAGGAGGTCAAGAAAGTAAGTCTTTCGCTACAGACGGCCTTGTTGAACAAATTGACAAAGTGCTTAGGGAAAATCATAGATTCCCACTGAAATGCTTTGCTTTAGAATTTCCAGTTTCAAGATTTTTCTCTTTACTCTAATGTAACAGAACATTTCGGCTACAAAAACATTTATGTTTGCTTGGTACCAAAGATGTTAACTGAAACCAAAAAAAACCCGCTGAATGGCTTCAGCTTTGACATTCCTTGAAATGATCCTTGAATTTGACATTCAGCCATTTTTAAACTTATGATGCAACTCACGTACAACACCATCACTCATGATTTTTTATCCGTAAACACAGATATTGTCCGATGCTTTCTGGTTTCTGGAAACAAATTCCGCTCCTCAATTTACATTTGGCAGGAGAGTCAATAAAGGCGATCTTGTTCATGCAACTGCAACTCTGTGCAAACTGACTACCTAAACTTGGAAATGACATAAGTTGTAGCGGGGAAGATGCGCAGCGCAATCAACTACTGTGCTCACCACTGACGTGCCAGAATAGGATCTCCTGCCACTGATCGACCGTCATTGCGTGAGATTGGAGGTTGAACAAATAATACCCTCATACAATTAAAAATATATCTTAAATGTTCAGAAACTCAAATAGGTGATAAGGACATTAAGGGGGAAGTTTATAATTCACAAAATCCCCTATAAATAAAAACTTTTCAAATGGTTAATTTTCAGCCTCAGTAAGTTTGGTGATAATATTGTTATAATAATAATATTTGGAATTAGAATATTCGACTTATGAAGATGTTCAGATTTATTAAATTAACTTAAAACACCATATTACACTTGGATGCTTGATAAAAAAAATCACCAAATTATAACAAAAAACATTTCAATTTTGGATGCTTTAACAGGATTTAACTATATATTAAATCTGCTATAAAATTATAAAAAAACTATGTCAGGATTATTTTAAGTTTCAACATTATGTTTTTATTTAAGCTTTTCTACTTCATTGCCTGGTATATCTGTTGGTTTTTATTTGTTACTAAGATAAACATAATACTAAATCTTATAGCTAAACTAAATTGTATAATTATTGATGTAAACAATCTCCATTATTACACAGTATGTCTGCTATACAACACGTTTTTAAATAATGTACTCAAAATAGTTTTTTTTAAATTCAGTTTCATAAATATTTTGAAACAAATATCTAATGGGTGTAAAGTTAACATGAATTACACAGCAGACATGATTTGGCTGCTAATAATTATAAATACACTACTTGAGTGGGTAGTGAAAACATAGTGGTCGCTAAGCAATACAAATATTTTTTCAATAAATTTCAAAAAGGTTGGTGTATCATATTTTGTGCTTTTCAATCAAAACCTCAATTTACAGTTTCAAGGATGGGACATAAAATCGCTAGGTTGGGGAGTAACAGCAATATGGGGGGTTTTTCTCTGCGTACTATCTCACTCACACTGACTCCAAGCTATCATTGTACGAATTGATGATAATGATGCCTCAGTGGTGTGAGCTAAGCGAAGAGTTCAACACGAGTTATACTGTCCTCACACCACAGGCCACCATAATCTTCTGCATGGGCGTCACGGTGATGTTGACCATGTGCTGGTACAGTATCCAAGAGGATGACATCGATGTCATGACCTCAGAGGCTTCTGAGATAGATCAGTACGTCAAGACTGACCTCGCACCAGAGGATAATCTCAAAGAGGATGCACTGTTGGAGAGTGCCAAATCGCTCATGGATCTTGTTGATCTCGAGTACCAGCACTGTGCCGCCACCATAGCTTCCAACAATGAGACCCCTGGCAAGAAAGTTGGTGGGGAAGCTGAATGGGCAACAGGTACAACCTTTTTGGAACTTGCTGTTCAGATCTGCATTAACCTTTTATTACTCTAATTATACGTTATTGGCCTTAGACCTGATAGCCATACTCTCTAACTGTTATCTTCTTTCAAATGTTTCCATCTTAGAGTACAATATGCTCAATTCTATGACCCCTTGTTTATGTAAATGACTCAATTTTTTATACTTAGCAGATCCAAGAAGTGATGATAATTTTTTGTCTATAGCCAAAAGCAAATTCCTGTAATTTTAGTTTGTGGTAGTTATTGTTTAATATTGCATAATTATTATTACTTGTTGACTCGCATAGTTTTCTGATACAATTAATTGTTCACTTAGTTTAGTAGTAAGAAGTGGGATGGAACTTTTTGGCTGAACTTTGATGAGAATATTGTAAAATCTACAGCAACCAAAACATTCTTGATAGCGGTTCTTGTGATAAAAATTAGGTGTCTTAATTGCCTTGGATGTATTAGGTACTTATTTGTTTACAAATTTCAATATTTTATTCCAGACTGCTATTAATACAAAAATTCAGTAACACTACGTTTCGAGATCTGCAATCTGATCTCTTCTTCAAGTAAATGCGTGTTACAACGCTCTGCTATGATTTGTTTATTTTAACCTATGTTGTAATTATGTGTTAGGTTAGTTATTTACCTGAAGAAGATATCATATTGCAGATCTTGAAACATAGCGTTATTGATTTGTTGTATCAGTGAACGTTGGCAAATGTCCGGATAAATCCTGTTTCCTTTACTGACTTCTGTTACTTAAGTTTTTGAAAAAACAAAATGTGTAATTGGAAACACTTTAAATAAGGTGGTTTTTATTGATTACTAATTAAAGAAGAGTTTACACTTGTTATTACTCTTCAAATTAAACTTTTACCAACTATTTTTTTCACAGGAGAAACCAGCTCTGAAGACGAGGACGCCACCCGTGAAATAACTGGAGCACAAATTAGGAACTATCCAAAGGACACAGAGGAGGAACAAATTTTAAAATTTCTTGATCAATAATCCCCTAACTATCTGGGAACCATTTTGGCTAATTAAGAGTGAACACGAACATTTAAATGATTTACATGAATAATCTAAAAATTAGTGGGATTGATTTGTAGAGATTTGATTCCACAGTATACACTTGTACATTAAATTTACGCAATGTGTGTATAAGGAGTCAATCAATTTGCTTAAAATATTTGATATGTTTGAAAATATAATATAAAACAGACCTATTCCAATATTTTCTTTTACTATTGGATAAATGGGATATAATGGAAAAAAGACAGAACATAAGTACATAAATACATTTTATTAAAAATAGAGTAAAAAAATAACGATAGTAAAAAATAACAATACATTGTAAAAAATTAAAAAACTAAGAAAATAATGACTAATACTATAGAATAAACACATAATTGAAATCCAACACTGGGAGATCAAACTGGAAAGGCAATTTGGGTGACCAGTCACCTGAAAGACATATCATTTACTTTAATCTCATATTATAATATATACATTTCAATAATAATATTTTAAATTGCCTTACCTTTTGCAATATTTAATTATTTATGATAAATTTTTAACACCTTATAAAAACATAATTGATATACGATAAAGTGATGTGTCTGAAGAAGATAGCCTCGCTATCGAAAGGCCTCACAAAACAATAAAGTCTTAAATATTGGTTTTATGTTTTAATGTAAGTTATACGATAAAGTAATTTAAAAATATCAATGATAAAGTAGATAGATAAATGTTTAACACCTTATACAAACATAATTGATATACGATAAAAGTAACATTAAAATATCATTGATATAGAGATAAAGTAATGTAAACTGGAAATAAGAATAATGTAATACAATAGGCATTTAAGTAGCAGTCTAGAGAACTCCAAATTACTTAATAACCAATATAACTCCAAGTAGATAATAATAGTAAACTATATACCTGTTATGTTTTTCTCTCATGATACGTTCCTCGGAGACGCTCAGGAGGTACCAGTTTCTCCAGGTCATACACCTAAAATAAAACAAGTCATTTCCTCATGTATAAATTTCTACATTAATAGTACGTAAAAACATGGTGGAGTTTTTATCTCTTCATGTATTTTCAATACCATAGTTTTAATTGTGGTTTTTGAGTGCTTCTTTAGAAATCTTCATATACTGCTTTTGCAACATCGTCCTCAGTTGGAAAACTGTATGCATTTTTTGTATGATTATTAACTAAAACATAGGATTGTCATATAATTTCATTTCTGGTGATCACTGAAAAATAATATTAAATGAACATTTCATTCCAAACTACAATAAAAATTGTAAATTGTGTAATTTTGCAATATTTAATCTTGTTGCCAACGTGTTTTACACAGCTCTGACTTATACAATGTTGTAATGAAATTAACAATACCTGGTTAGCTACAAAGTATCATGTAGAGCTCTTCTCTATTCTCTAATACTTTTTTCATCTCTAATTCTTGCCGAGAGAGAAAAAAGCATTCCTTTACTGTTAGTTTGTCTGCATAACATTTTATTTTTCTCCCTAAAGATTTTATATTTAATAATTATCATTCAAACCAAAATAATCATCAACATTTAACTCACGATATTTGTGATTATCTGTTAAAAACATCTTCTATTTGAATAAAAACCTAAGACCAAGGATAAGCAAAATGTGTATTAGTGTGAAAATTGAAAAATACCTGCTCTTTGAGGGCTTTCTCACGAATGACTGCATTTTCCAGAAGTACTTTGACCTTGCTGAGTAGTTGACACTTTTGAGCAAGTTGAGATTTTGTTAAAATAAGTTCCTCCGCTGAAACATGTTTAAACTCAGTTTTACCTTACAGGCGCACACTTTGAGATCTTAGACAGTCGATAACCTTACAGGGCTACACTTTGAGATCTTAGACAGTCAATAACCTTACAGGCCTACACTTTGAGATCTTAGACAGTCAATAACCTTACAGGCCTACACTTTGAGATCTTAGACAGTCAATAACCTTACAGGCCTACACTTTGAGATCTTAGACAGTCAATAACCTTACAGGGCTACACTTTGAGATCTTAGACAGTCAATAACCTTACAGGCCTACACTTTGAGATCTTAGACAGTCAATAACCTTACAGGCCTACACTTTGAGATCTTAGACAGTCAATAACCTTACAGGCCTACACTTTGAGATCTTAGACAGTCAATAACCTTACAGGGCTACACTTTGAGATCTTAGACAGTCAATAACCTTACTTACAGGCCTACACTTTGAGATCTTAGACAGTCAATAACCTTACAGGGCTACACTTTGAGATCTTAGACAGTCAATAACCTTACAGGCCTACACTTTGAGATCTTAGACAGTCAATAACCTTACAGGCCTACACTTTGAGATCTTAGACAGTCAATAACCTTACAGGGCTACACTTTGAGATCTTAGACAGTCAATAACCTTACAGGCCTACACTTTGAGATCTTAGACAGTCAATAACCTTACAGGCCTACACTTTGAGATCTTAGACAGCCAATAACCTTACAGGCCTACACTTTGAGATCTTAGACAGTCAATAACCTTACAGGGCTACACTTTGAGATCTTAGACAGTCAATAACCTTACAGGCCTACACTTTGAGATCTTAGACAGTCAATAACCTTACAGGGCTACACTTTGAGATCTTAGACAGTCAATAACCTTACAGGCCTACACTTTGAGATTTTTTTTTTTTTTTTTTTTTTTTTACGGCAATACACCATTTTACATAGAAATTGTACAACTGAAAACAACAAAGAAGAAGGCTGCTGCACAGAAAAGACATTAATAACAATCAAAAGAATGTGCAAGGACTAATAAATACAATTATGAATAACAGCTGTTATGACAACAATCATAGATAACAATTGTAAATAATAATAAAAAATAACAGATTATAAATAACAGTAATAAATAACAAATTATAAATAACAATAATAAATGGAATTATAAATAACATTAATAAGTAACGATTGTAAATAACAATTATAATAACAAGGATAGTAACAATTAATAAATAAGAATTGACGATTGATAATAGAATAAATTAACATGCATAATGCTTATTTACAGCTTAGTTAAATTAGCAGTATGAAAACATGTTGAGTTACTTTAGGATGAAAGCGAGTGCACACCGCTTGAAAGATTCTGTAGAAGGGCCAAAGAAGTTAAGATCAGCACAGGCATCATTACCAAGTCTCATTATGCGGGGTAGAGTACTGTAGTAGGTGTAGTTGGTCGGATGGAAATTCCTTGAGAAAAGCTGAGGGTGACGAGACTGACGAGGTACATGGAAGTTTATCATCTGAAGGATATTCGGACAATCAATAAGGCTATTTAGTAGTCTGTAGAGGAACATGAGATCCAGTAGAGCCCTGCGAGCAGCCAAGGAAGGAAGGTGCAGCTGTTGTCCCATTTCCTCCAAGTTTGTCTCCAAGTAGCGATATCCCATCTTCACGCCAACCATCCGTAGAAAGCGTCTTTGTACAGCATCAAGACTAGAGCAGTGACCAACCTGATGTGGGGACCATACCGTAACGGAGTATTCTAGTATTGGCCGAACTAATGTGACGTAAAGTGTTCTTATGGCAGGAATAGCAAAGTGCTGGCGGCAGGTTCGGTTGATAAGTCCAAGAACACGATTAGCCCTGCTGCAAATGTCCAAGATATGGGCACTGGGGTCAAGGTTTGATGTCAGAAGTACTCCGAGGTCGCGAATTCTATCCACTCTTCTGATGGCAGCTTCCTGGAGGTAGTAGTCAAATAGAAGAGTCTGTCTGGCTCTGGAAAAGGAGACGGAAACACACTTGGTTGGGTTCAAGTCCATTTCATTGATAACACACCATTGGTCCACACCGTCAAGATCCCTCTGCAATTCATTTTGTTGTTGAGCTGAGGAAATTTCTCTAAATATCTTCACGTCATCAGCAAACAAGAGAAAGTCCCCGCTGATGTATTCACCAATATCATTTATAAATAAGCTAAAGAGGAACGGCCCAAGGTGAGAACCCTGAGGAACGCCTGATGTTGGATGAATAGGCCGTGAGAGTGCTGATGCATAGCTCACCCGGAGAGTGCGATTCGAGAGGTAACTGTCAAACCAATGTAGAAGTGATCCAGCAACACCAAGAGCTTCCAGTTTCTTCAGCAGGTGGGGGTGACTGATTCTGTCGAACGCCTTAGCATAGTCCAGATAGAGACAGTCAACTTGATTACCATTGCTAAAAGCAGAAAGGATCCTGTTGACAAAGACTGTTAGGTTTGTAACTGTAGATCTTCCATGTCTAAACCCATGCTGTTCAGCAATTACAATATTCTTGAAAAGGAAGGACATTCTATCTAGCACTATGCTCTCAAACACCTTGGCTAAGGCTGGTTGGATGACTATAGGCCTATAGTTCTTAGTGTCAGTCACTTCACCAGACTTATAAATAGGGACCAAGAATCCAGACTTAAGAATTGAAGGAAAGGTTCCAACCTTTAGCAGTGCGTTGAAGAAACACGCTAGGTGAGGTGCCAAAGGTTCACTGCAATATTTCAGGAGACTAGCTGATATATTATCTGGTCCGGGACTCTTACTTATGTCGAGATTCCTAAGCTTCTTCTCAACTTCAATAGCGGAGACGGTTAAGGTAGCAAGGCTGACATTAGTGCAGAAGGAGTAATTTGGGGCACCAGCAACTTTTGGCTTGAAGATGGAAGAAAAACAATCAGCAAAGAGTTCACATATAGCTTGGGGGTCCGAAGCAGACCTGTCATCGAAATGAAGAATGCCCTGAGTGGAAAACGGCTGTTTTTAGATTACGAATATGCTTCCAGAAGGTCTTAGGGTTTCTGACCAAGCTATTTTCAATCACTGCAATGTAGTTAGTGTGACATACCCTAGCAAGCCTTTTACATTCACTTCGGGCCTCTCTAAATTTATTGTAAACTATAAGACTATTCGAGGCTTTAAATCTTCTATGGAGAAAATTCTTCCCAATCACCAACTTCCTGAGTTCCTTGGAGAACCAGACGGGAAACGAGCTTTTACCCACTCTCTTCAGCGGACAGTGCATAAGAATGGTGTTCCTCAGACTGTGACAGAATTGAGTAAAGGACTCTTCGATATCAACATTGGGAGAAGTATCTGGATAAGGTTGGTCCTGAATCCAGTTGTAGACCCTTTGTAGATTACATCTCCGTATGTCCGGGAGGAGAGTCTGTGGTTGCTTGCCATGTAGACGTCCATTCCACACTTCCAACGTCAAAGCAGGATGGGCTTCCTCCTGGTACACAAGAGGGTCATCAGTGGCCGAAACAGTCAGCTCTGAATCAGTTGAAAAGACTAGGTCCAGAAGTACTCCCCTTGTATTGGCGATCTTGTTAACCTGCTGCAACTGTAGGAAGTTGGCCATTTCAATTAAATACCGTGAGCCCGTTGATAAGTCATCAACGGAGATACCATCCCAGTCTATATTTGGCTGGTTCAGGTCACCTGCGATAATTACCAATGTTCCAGGACTGAGAGACGCGCATACTTCCTCCACAGCATCACAGAAGGAAGAGTAGATTTCATGAGAAGAGTTTGGAGGAATATAAACGGCGCCTATCATGACACTGAGATTAGGTAGCTTCGCTGATACAAAAACATGCTCAACATTATTCACTGATGAGTTAATCACGAATGAAGGGAGATCGTGATGCACTGCGACAAGTACACCCCCTCCAGATTGCTTCTTGCTGGTTAAAGCGGACCTGTCCTTCCTAAATATGTTATAACTGTCGAGCTCTAGCTCAGGATTTGAGGTATCATTGGATAAATTAGTTTCTGTTAGAATAATAATTTTATGCATGCAGACACTGACTGATTCCTTCAGCATATTTAACTTAGTCCTAATACCATTAACATTTTGATAATATAAACTAATGGGTGTATTGCCATTCACTCGTTTTTTCTCTGATTTTGGGTAATTACTGGGATGCCATTACGATACTTGATTGTAAGTCCTTTCTCGCCATTATTGGTGCGTCTATCAAGTTCTGAGCGCAGACTCTGCAAGTACTTTCGCTCCTGCAGGGTCCGGTCTCTCTCGAAATACTGATGTCGGCGAAGACTGGATCCAGTTTGCGTATTGCATCTTCATCAAAGAGTGTTGTAAATGACTGAGCTTCAGCATCATTGTTGAAAATGATCTTCATTGGACGGGGCTTCCTCATGTTAGGTTTACCAACTCTAATTACCTTGACACTCTTACTGCAGACTGGAGCAGCGGCTTGTATTAATTTGTCGACCACTTCTTTATCGGATGCAATCCTGACTTTAACATCATGGCTTTTGCATTCAGGAATATTGTGTAGCAGAACATTTCGGGCCCTCTTTGCACGATCATTCATCTCCTCTATGATGGTCTCAGATCCGTATTTGGCGGTTACATCCTCATAATTTTCCAGTTTTTTCTCGATAACGTCAAGACGGTCCTCAGTTGCCTTAATTCGAGGTTCAAGTTCCTCTAGTTTCGTGTTTATGGCAGTCAAATTATCGTTGATGGCACCTATTCCCTCTGTAACAGCCTTGATTTCATCCCTTGTAGCCAGGCTCGACATTTTCTCTAACATTTCACCCAACTGAGATGACAAAACGGTTAGAGGATTATTATCATTCGCCAAACAGTCAGCACGATCGCACTGCCAGACTTTCCTTGAATTGTTTGCGTATTTGTTGTATTCCGGGTCTGGCATTCCAATACATTTAGCATGAAACCATCTCTGGCATTCCTTTTCACATTGAATTCCCCTTTCGCTATCCAGAACTTTCTTCAAGCAGCAGGGACAGATATCTTTTGGAAAAGCCATAATTTGAATAGCTATGCTTATGTTTACCACATGCGATAAAGACTACCAATGTGTACAAAGATTAAATACCAAAAGTTACATGCGATATAGCTCTATGATTGTTTTCATGCACACCAAGCAGCAGTGGTTGATATAATTTAAGTAAACAATCACATTCAGACAGTCAATAACCTTACAGGCCTACACTTTGAGATCTTAGACAGTCAATAACCTTACAGGCCTACACTTTGAGATCTTAGACAGTCAATAACCTTACAGGCCTACACTTTGAGATCTTAGACAGTCAATAACCTTACAGGGCTACACTTTGAGATCTTAGACAGTCAATAACCTTACAGGGCTACACTTTGAGATCTTAGACAGTCAATAACCTTACAGGGCTACACTTTGAGATCTTAGACAGTCAATAACCTTACAGGGCTACACTTTGAGATCTTAGACAGTCAATAACCTTACAGGGCTACACTTTGAGATCTTAGACAGTCAATAACCTTACAGGCCTACACTTTGAGATCTTAGACAGTCAATAACCTTACAGGGCTACACTTTGAGATCTTAGACAGTCAATAACCTTACAGGGCTACACTTTGAGATCTTAGACAGTCAATAACCTTACAGGGCTACACTTTGAGATCTTAGACAGTCAATAACCTTACAGGCCTACACTTTGAGATCTTAGACAGTCAATAACCTTACAGGGCTACACTTTGAGATCTTAGACAGTCAATAACCTTACAGGCCTACACTTTGAGATCTTAGACAGTCAATAACCTTACAGGCCTACACTTTGAGATCTTAGACAGTCAATAACCTTACAGGCCTAAACTTTGAGATCTTAGACAGTCAATAAACTTACAGGCTTACAGTCAATAACCTTACAGGCTTACAGTCAATAACCTTACAGGCCTACACTTTGAGATCTTAGACAGTCAATAACCTTACAGGCCTACACTTTCAGATCTTAGACAGTCAATAACCTTACAGGCCTACACTTTGAGATCTTAAGACAGTCAATAACCGTACAGGCCTACATTTTGAGATCTTAATACAGTGAATAAAGTTACATCCCATCTTATTTAAATGTTCTATGCAACGGTAATTGTAAAAACAATTGTAAAAACCTGTAAAATTGAGTAATTGTAAAAACAACTTTGGATATACAAAATGTATAATACAACTAATACAAGCAAACTTAAATTACACGAATAAACATATCAATATTTTTAATTTTAAAGAACTAACTTTGGAGGTTTGTGAGACTGGTATTTCCATGATTTTACTATAGCAGTCTGAGAGGGGAAAATCAGTTATTTTGTCTTAAGGGCTAATACATGATATTAAAACTTTCATCACTGTTCCTTGATTTTCGTCCTGAAGGACAATAACTAGAGCTATTCACTGCAATCGACATTAAATGCTATGTTATCGCACTATTATAATGATATTTATCTATTGATCTTGTAATACCTAAATCATCGTGCTCGAAGAGCTTCAGTTTCTCCTTGCATTTTTGTAGCTCCTCCTCCAGAATTGAGCACTTATCCACAGAATCTAAATAGTTCTCCTGGCATCTCTGTAACTCTATTTGCAGTTTCTCAACATAACCCTGATAACAATCAAATTTATTAATTGATTACCAAAGTGAATAATTGGTCTTAAAAGAATTGAAGATACAAAAAATTGTAATACAAACCTTGTCGTGGACATCACTTAACCTTGCAGCGTGTAGTTTCTTGTTCTCTGCTTGTAATTTTTCTACGACCCGTTTCAATACAACAACTGCTCGTTCCAAGTCCCCGCGCTGCTTACTGGTTTTATTTCGCCCCTTTAAAAATAAAATAAAAATAAAATGTTTGGCTACAAATATTTTCTTTGCCCTACTGCTTATTTCTACTACTGATAGCAGAAATATTCTCATATGGGCCTAGATTTACCCATCTCTGTTGAACTTACATAAAATATATATACTCATAGTTTGCATATATTCTACTTTTGTCTCATCAGTGTCATAGAAGTTGTCATAAAAAAGAGATTATTACTGTATTTATTATAATGAAATGTCAATGTCATTGCTGATGGATGGTTTTATTAAAATTTTTAACAAAAAATATTAAAACTGCTATAAGTATATCCGTTCACCTGTGGCAATTCTTTTCCTGTAATACTAGATTATCTGAGGTTTGGGGAATTCCAAACTCTAGATAATCTAGTATTACAGGAAAAGAAGTCTGATGGAAGAACGTACCTTATTAACCTCAATCCAACTACTTCCTGGAGGCATAAACAGTGTTTAAAATAAATTGCTTATTGACAGAAAAAACATAGCAAAAACTGATATTGAAGCATACAAAAAGTACGTTGTTAGAGGTTTATATCATATTAATTCATAGGTTGTTATTGTGGACTATAAATATGAGAAGCTAATACTTTTATGCAGCATGCAATATTACATCTACATTTTGGTATTCATTTGTAATGCTAAAAATTAGGTCTGTATAACAAAAATGTTGAAAAGAAAATTGTAGTTAATAAAGAAAAGTACGTTCAGCACCCAATAATTTGGGGTCACATCAACCATGGAATTGGATAAATAATTCAAATTCATAACATCAAACACAGATACAGACTCTACAGTCTCCCCTGAAAAATTTCAGGTCTTGATAAGGAGTCTATAAAAACAATCATCAAATCAGGCATTTCAGGCAACAAAATTTCGCAGTATTAAATTTATGTAGCTGAACAAGCCAAAACTGTTCCTGATGGATAATATGTCGATAAGCAAAACATTAACCATTGGTTTCAATGTGATGTGGATCTACCATCCTTCGGGTATTACACCATTCACAAGGATGAGAGGATGAAAATGAAAGTCTTGAGGGAGGAGATAAGACTACGACTGCAAGGTTACTCAAAATACAGCTCTCAACCACATTGAGTGTTTGCTTGGTCACAATTTACTTAGTGATATGCTGGTTTGACGCAAATCAAAACCAGTATTTTAAAAGAAAGCAAATTTATTTTTAAAAAACCTAGTAAAACTTGGTGATTAATGTGGTTCTATATAAAGTTATTCCCAGTACAGTATTATATCTGTGCTTTTAACTCTTGACTAGTAATCCCTCAATGAAGCCTGAAGCACGCTTCGCGCTATCCGCAGTAATCAGGATTACCATTGCTCTTTGACTAGTAATCCCTCAATGAAGCCTGAAGCACACGCTTCGCGCTATCCACAGTAATCAGGATTACCATTGCTCTTTGACTAGTAATCCCTCAATGAAGCCTGAAGCACGCTTCGCGCTATCCGCAGTAATCAGGATTACCATTGCTCTTTGACTAGTAATCCCTCAATGAAGCCTGAAGCACGCTTCGCGCTATCCACAGTAATCAGGATTACCATTGCTCTTTGACTAGTAATCCCTCAATGAAGCCTGAAGCAAGCTTCACACTACCCGCAGTAATCAGGATTACCATGGCTATCAGGATAGCTCTAACAGAACACTCTAAAGTAGTTTTTTCCGTCGTTACCACTACATTGCAGTTACTAGTTTGTTTATTTCTTGTCAGTTCTAATTTGCCACCATATGACAGTGTTCATCAGTTGTTCCAAGTAATCAGCTGATTTCTATTTCTGTTTGTGTACACTTATGTTGTTATATCCCACTAATATAAATGTGAAAGTTTGAATGTTTGGAGGTTTGTCCTCGAATCACGCTGAAACTGCTATACGGATTGTGCTGAAATTTGGAACAGGTATAGCTTTAGGTCTGAATTAACACTTAGAGTGCTTTTTTACCACCCATAACACATTCATTTCATCAAATAAAGTCGAATTCAAATTGAAAAATTAGTTTGTTTACATTTGAATGTTATGACATAATGGATCTGTGGATAACCTTCAAATAGTGTTTATCTCTTATGGTAGTGCTGTGTAATAAAAGTGACTGTTAGTGAGAACAACTAATTGGTGACTATTGATTTTCTTAAATATATTGTAAATAAAGTTCAATTGAAGGGACTCAATACTCAAGCTAAATTTGTTAAACATTGATTTATAAGTATTCAGATTATTTAAAAAGCATAACCTAAGTATGAGAGATTTAATTATTTGAAGATTTTTTGATTAATTTAGAGCTCAATTTTCTACCTCAAGTACTTATTATAGAACTCAAATCAAGCAATAAAACACTAATAGACAGGTGTTAAAACCAATAGGACATCATAAACTATGCTTTCTAACATATAATAGTCCTAGGCCTACCATGAAAACATAGAATTTTATATTGAAACTACATTGATATAATTACTCCACTCAATTCTTCAAACTTTTTAAAGTATAGTACAAATTACGCTCAATTAAATACTTAACATTAACTGGTGTCTGCAAGAGAACACATTAGCAAAATAAGAAATGTGCTGTGTGTATGAGTACATTGCTTGAGAACTTGAACTGACAGGCACAGGACATTCTGACACTACTTTTTTACCAGCTAGTTATAGCTCACTTGGCTAATTGACTGCACTGGGGTTCATATCGGCTGGAGATCCTGAGTTCAAATCCTGCTCATGACATTTATTTTTGCCAAGAATAATTTTTATAGAAATTGATTATTGAGCCTATATCCATAATTTTTATTGCATAACTATTAATTTTTAGCAATAGACAATAAAAAGAATCTAACTATATTATAATATTAAAAAACAATGATAAAATATATTTTAAGTAAAAATATATAAACTATACTCAAAATTTCCTTAGTTTAATTTAATTAGTGGATGTAATAAATAAATTTAAAAAAATTATAAAAAAGAGATTAGGAAAAAGGAGCTAACACGATAAGTGAAATAACTTTGAAAAATGAAAAACGATGTTGAAATGGGATTTGCTGCTGAAGACAATGTGTTTGCAAAGGTGAAGGGTTTTCCACCATGGCCAGCTAAAATAAAAAATATTATACATCAAGATAATAATACGTACTACAATGTTGAATTTTATGGTACACATGAATGGGCAAAACTAAAATTCTCAGATTTGTACTTATACAATGACAATAAAGCGGAGCTTGGTAAACCCAAAACAAGAAATCCAAAATTTAACAAAGCACTGCAAGAAATTGAACAATCTATATCTGAATATTCCAATGAAATTTCCATAAATATAGAAAATGATTGTGCAGTAAATGAAAGTGTTTCGGTCAACAACAGGTTGGAGAGGAGAGTGGCTGAGCATGCTTATGAGTTACACAATATATTTGGGCAGTTGATTTACAAGCATGGATCTGATGATTACACTGAAATTCTGCAAGTAACTACAAATATTCTTGATGAATATAATGAAACAGTAATAACAAATAATTTACTGAAAGCCCAGATTGAGGAGTTAGAAAGTAAATGCACTCACATTGAGAAAGCTTTAAAAAAAGAAAAATCACTTTGGTTGGAGGAGCTTGAGTTATCTGTATGTATGGAAGCGGATGTGGAAATGGATGTACAAAAACACAAAGACACTATAAAGACATTGACTCAAGACTTATCTATTTATATTGAAGACGCTAAAATTAAAAACAAGGTAATTGAGGAGCTCAATGCTAATACAACTTTTTTAAACAATGAACTAAACCAACTAAATCAAGAAAATAGTTTACTTAATAGCAGAATTAGTCAACTAAAACTAAATATAGAGAATGAAAAATTAAAGTTCACAAGTCAGGTAAATGACTTTAAGTCTCTTGAAAACACCCTAAAACTACAAATAGCACAATTTGAACAGCACCAGAGTAATCTGAACATTAAAAACTTAGATGGTAAAGATGGTATTGTAAATGCTCAGGAAAATAATTTGAATTTATGTACTACATTGTTGGCAAATGAATGGATCCAGGACGATGTAATTTCATTGTATTTTGATTTCCTTCTTCGAAGTATTGTGATGGAAGATGCCTATTTTATGAACCCATGTATTAGTCAGGCTATTAAGTGTGCAGAAAGTATTGATGGTTTATTGGAACAGGAGATGATTAGTAAGGCCTATGTATTCATACCAATTAATGATTCTGAGGGAGCAATGGACGTCAGTGGTTCTCATTGGAGCTTAATGTTGTATGCCAAAACAGAAAAAACATTTTATTACTTTGATTCAATGAAAAATTACAATCTTAACCATGCCAAAGATATATTCACTAAGATGGAATCTCACATGTGTTCATCAGGGCCATGTTGTTTCATTGAAGTAAAGTGCCCACAACAAAGAGATGGCATTGAGTGCGGCGTCTACATGCTTTTCTTTGTGGATTGGTTGATAAAAATAATATGGGCTCAGGAGGATAATGGGACTTTTGACTTTAAAGGATGTTTTGATTCTTTTGAGATAAATGAGTCTGATATAATCCAGAAACGTTCTATTGTGACCTACTTAACATACAATCTACAATACAAGAAGTTGAGGGAAGATATTGCAAAGGAATTGATTTTTTGTATTTTGAATGGAAAAGGAGACCTCAAAACAAATCAATCCCAGGTAAATATTTATGAGCCCCATGTGATTGCCAAAGAACGGGCACCAGCTGGTGAAAACACAACATTACAATATGATAATGAAGAAACATGCAGTTCCACTTCTAACAACCAGGAGTGGTCATTGGTGAAAGGGAAACATAGACTGAAATATTTTAACCACCAGCATTCCAGGAAGGAGTGTAAGGCCCTCTCGGGGGTTGATACTGCAAATAGGTATGATGTTTTGGACGGACACTCAGAAATTTATGAAAAGGAAAATAGATTGCCTATAAACAATCTTTCTGCTAACAACCTTACCAAGAAAATAAGTACAGACAAATCTATTCTGGTTAAAACTAAAAATGGTGTGAAAGATAGGAAAATTAAACTTCAGTTTGGAATGGAAGTGAACCTTTGTTCAGATAGTCAGGGTTCACTTTTATCTTCAAGGTTGGAGGAGCTGAGCAATGGTAGAGTGAAATGCTTTGGGCTTGTAAGAGCTAACACCACTTTGACTCAAGTGATTGAATCTGCTTTACTGAGTGATGATAGCCCAGTGATTCTCCTAGGAGGAAGTAATGATAGTCTGAATGGTGATTTTCAAGATATTTACTCTAATCTGGAAAACCAATTACTGCTTCTCAGCAAGACTAAGCCTGTTTTTATCACTTCGATTCCACAAAGATTTGACGAAGATTTCAGGTTTGTTGATGATCAAGACTTAAGACTCGTTAATAACTACGTTACTGAGTTAACAAATAGGTTGAAGAATGTCTTTCTGATTGACTTAAGTGATTTCAGGAGGTTTCACTATACTACTCAAGGCCTCCATTTAAACAAAAGGGGGAAATCTAAATTGGCATATTTAATATTAAATGCTCTTTCCAAATGGCAGTCTAATGTCACTTCAGGAAACTTAAATAAGAGTATGAATATCAACTCCAATCCTGAAGACTGTAACAAACAACTATTGAACCTTATATGCCATCCTAAAAATTGTATCAACCTTATTGAAGAAGATATGGTTGATACCTTGTCCAGGAGTGAGTTGGAAGTCAACAGCCCAAGTGAACCCAGTGATGTTATTGGTTCTGGGAAAGAAATAAAAGTTCTGGATGCGGACATGTTGCAGGTGATTGAGGACTTGAAGAGTAATGATTCCATTGCCTTCGCCCACTCGATCTCGGGTGATTTCGATCATCCAAGAAGGATGACAGCTGGAGTGGCAGTTACGTTTGCAAAACAGTTCGGCAAGCCTCAGAGGACGGATTGCATAACTGAGTTTCTGGCGTGCCAGAGAAGTGATCCTCAAGCAGCAGCAGTATACAGCCTAATAACCAAAGATCACTATTACGGTAAGCCTAAGAAGAAGGACTATGACAGGGCATTTCTTGACCTGACACTGGAATTCAAGAAGAGGAAGTTCAGCACATTGGTATGCTCACCGATAGGTTGTGTCCGGGATCATGTGCAGCTCGACCATTTTGCCAAAAACATCAATCTTTTTCATAGGACCACTGGTGCTGCTGTTTTGGTAATCGCTAAAGAACAACCAGGAGCTCAAAGACCATTGCATCTTGGACTTTCTTATTCTGCATTTATCAGCAAGCTGAGGGATGAAATCAGGAGGGGAGGTCTCGTGAACCAGCCAGACACAGTAGCACTTACATCCTTGACGAGCCAGCCTCACTCGCCTCACCAAGTCAACGTCCAGGAGAAGCAGTCAAAGTTTTTTAGACAATCTGAACATATTCCCACCTCTAAATTAAATGTATCTAAAAATTTGAATGACTCCTCCACCAAGATAAAACCTTCATTCAAATCAAAGAATAGTCTTTTCATAATGCACCAAAATAATCAAAACTTTTTGTCTCGAAAACCATCATTAGAAATTGTATTAGATGAAATAAAACCAGACATTTTAATTCTTTCAGAGCATAACCTTCAACCATTAGATATAAATAATACAAAAATAAATGACTACTGTGTTAAATCTTGGTACTGTAGAAAGCAATTTAGAGGTGGCGGAGTCTTAATTATGTGTCAAACAAATTTTAATCTAAAAAAGATTGAAATTCCTGAAATTAATGAATTGGTGACTGATAAAGAATTTGAATGCTGTTTGGCTCAATGTAAAATAGATGGATTATCTGTAGTTATAGTTGGTTTGTATAGAACACCTGGCTCAATTTACGATAATGTATTTTTGTACAAACTTAGTGTAGTTTTGGTTATTTTAAGTAAAAAATTTAAATACATAGTGTGTGCAGGGGACATAAATATTGACTGTTTGAAAAAATCTAGGGCTTCAGATATGTTTGGTAATGTGTTAACTCAACATAATATGTTTTCTATGGTTAATTTTGCCACAAGGGTTGCATTTGATTGTGAAAGCTCTATTGACCATATTTTTACTAATATACCAAAGCACCAACTGTCAATCTCTGGCCTTGTCACCGAGCTTTCAGATCATGATGCCCAACTTTTAGAAATCTCATATCAAAATCAAAGCAATTATAAAAATTATTTTACTCAATTAAATAGACAGTTTTCAGATAAAAATAAAAAAATATTCCTAAAAAATTTAGCATCTGAGACATGGTTAAATCTTTATCAGGCACCAGTTGATAAGAAGTATAATACTTTTTATGACATTTTTATGTACTATTTTAACTCATGCTTCCCAAAAGTTAAAACTAGAATAAGGAATTGTAGCAGGATTAATTGGATAAGTGAGGATTTAAGAAAAGATAAAGAGGACTTAATTTGTTTAAGCCAAACTTTAAGGGTCACAAAAGATATTAATCTAAAGGATATGTTAAAGGAAAAGAAAAAGCTGTATTATAAAAATATAATTGACACTAAAAGTAAATATGTAATTAGTACAATAACAAAGTCTGACAACCCCTGCAAAGCTGTTTGGAAACTTATTAATAATGAAATAAAACCATTTGTAAAAAAAAATAATGAAATTAAGTTATCTATTAATGGTAAGGAAGAGAGTGATCCAAGAACAATCTGCAATATATTTAATGATCACTTTATAAATATAGTAGATGAATATGTAATTCCAAATATTGTCAGCAATTCAAATTTTGTATCCAATATCAATCATGGTAAAAAATAATAATCAAAATGTTAGACCTACCCTCCAGAAATTTCGAGTCAAATCAATAACTGAATTAGAAATTGAAAAAATTGTTATGTCTTTTAAAAATAAATACTCTGCTGGTTTCGATGAGGTTCCAATGCCAATTATTAAACATGCAAAAAAATTTCTGATTAAGCCACTCACCCATCTGATTAACTCATCCTTTATAAGCGGTATATTCCCTGATAAGTTAAAAATCTCTAAGGTAAAAACTGTGTTTAAGAAAGGGAACACCACAGATCCTAATAACTACAGGCCCTTGGCTATTCTGCAGAGTTTTTTCTAAAATATATGAAAGAGCAATGTATATGAGATTGATGGAGTTTCTTGAAACCAATGAGTTGTTTGACAACGAACAGCATGGGTTCAGGCCAGGTAAATCGGTCACAACTGCTGGCATTGACTTTATTGAATCAATTACAGATGCAGTTGATAGAGGTGACTATGCTGCAGGAATATTTATGGATCTGTGCAAGGCTTTTGATAGTGTATCACATAACAACCTAATAAGCACCCTCAGGGACTTGGGTATTATTGGAATGCCACTGAATTGGCTAAAATCCTACCTTAAACATAGAAAACAATATGTCGAAACATCATTCAAAAATAAATTTAATCAATTGATATGCATTAATTCTAAGTTAAAAAATATATTACATGGTGTGCCTCAAGGATCTATTCTTGGGCCAATCTTGTTCTTATGCTACCTTAACGGCTTGCCGCAGACTGTAAAAAATTTGGGAACTAAAATGTGCTTGTATGCTGATGATTCTAATCTCATTATATCAAACAAATCTTTGCAGGTAATTGAAGATCAAGCACAAAGTGATTTGATCTTAGTCAGAAACTATTTCTCCAACAAAAATTTGTTACTTAATCTTGAAAAGACAAATTTTGTCTTATTCAGGACTCGCCAAAATAAATGTGTAGACAGTCCAAAGATCGAAATTGGACAAGTAAAACTTAATCAATTAGACAGTACAAAATTTTTAGGAATGGTTTTAGACAAAAACTTAACTTGGAATGAACATACACATGCAGTTCTAAATAAATTATCTTCTGGGTTGTATGCTTTAAGGAGCATATCAAAATTCTGTAGGTTGGATGTTTTTAAAATTGGTTTATTTTGCCCATATACACTCCCATATATCTTTTGGTATTGTGTTGTATGGTGCAACAAGTGATCAAAATTTACAAAGTATTCTTCACATTCAGAAACAAGCCATTCGTATAATGATTAATCTGGAGGATCGTGAATCGGCAAAGCAACATTTTCAAACTCTAGGTATTCTTACTGTGTATGGCTTGTACATATTAGACACTGTGGTGGCTGTTAGGAAGGCTAGGGATAGACTTCCTGTATTGGGATCATCACATGGCTACTTGACTAGAAATCGAAACCAGTTGGCAGTACCAAAATCAAAATTAGAATTTAAGAGAAAAAACCCATTAGTTGCTGGAGTAAAGTTTTACAATAGTATCCCCGAAAATATAAAAAGCATTCCTAATGTCAAATTGTTCAGACTAAAATTAAAGGAATATCTTGTTGACAAAACATTATACTCATTTAATGAGTTTTTTGAGAGCAGGGTGGAATAAACTATAGATTATTGCTTAAGTATTAATTATACTTTTGTTTAAATACATACTGTTTTAGCAAATTAACTTATGTATTTAGTTCTTAAATCTAAGTTCATACTATTGACACCGTTTATATTTGTATATTTATTCTTGTAATGTAATGTGCAAATGGTAAATAAAGATTGTTTTTGAATTGAATTGAATTGAACATTGGAGTGTTTTACATTGGATCCGGCAGATTGCTATAAATTGAACTGATACTTAACAGCTGTTAATACTTTCAGCTGAAGTTCATCAAAGAGGCAGAAACTTGTGTTTACATTTAAATTTGAGTAAATAATATTGAATTATTGTAAAGTGCTTAATCAGTAGTGTAATGCAGATTGCAAATACGAAGTTAATTAATTTAAAATTTAGATTGCGCCAATGATCAATAATCCATCGAATAAAATAGAAATGCTATTTATACCCTGTTAACTACCTTATTGTATAAAGCTGTGAATGTTTGCACATAACGTAATCTAATCTGGTTAGTTCCTTTAACATTGTGTATGGCCTTTTTACTGTAGTTATCGAAAAGCAAATGGCGATAACATTGCCCTAATACTTGAAGCATATACCCCTAATACATATTTAGTGATCGGTAAAAATATAAAAATCACTTAATCATCAAAATTTAACCTAAGTTAGATTCCGAAACCAACATATGAGACCATTGTTTTGGTTAGTGCAACAGCATAAATCAATTTTGGAACTGTAAATAGATTAGACTGGGGTGAATTTAAACGACCAGAACAGGCCCTTGACCGCAGCATATTGACCACAGCAACTTCTTAGTTGTTCGATACACTTTCGTCACTGGGATAAAAAGGCTAACTCTTATTGTTACTGAAGCCATCGAAGAACTTCAATAAATTAACATGGAATGTGGGAGGGAAATACTAATCTTATAAAAACTGTTTCACTTTACGACTTCAGGATCCCAAACCTCAGTTCTTTAAACTTTAATCTAATTGGATCAGGAGATTGGAATAGCTTTGAGTGACTATCGATTATCTCTAGACTGTTCATTATGTCATAGAAAAAGAATACACATATATATATATATATATATATATATATATATATATATATAGTCCCGTTTTTCAACAAAACAAGGGTAACTGCTAGTCTAATATAATTATTTGTTACCTCATTGTTAACTTGTGTGTGGACCTAGTCGTCGTCATGTATCTTGGTCGTTGTTAATATATAAACGTGGGTGTATGTGCAATTACTGATAGTGGTAAAAATGTATAAGAGTAGATGGTTCAAGTGTTTGTGCAGTTATTTAGTGTGTAAGATGGCAAGAGAAAGACTTTCAAATAAATTTTTGGATGAGATTTTTATGAACGATTAAAGTGATGACAGTACTGAAAATAGCTGAATAAAAACCCACTTATTAGTGCATCCTTAATGAGATAAAACTTCTCCAGTCAAAGGGTTCAATAAGTATTTTGTTTTATCACGATATAAATCCAAGTACTTTTAAACATTATAAAAGATAAAGAATATTGTAACTTTGCTTTGTGTTTACACAATACTATTAAAACATTTTTGTACACAAATGCACTTCTTTTTTATATGTATCACTATCTATTTTTCCATTAATAAAAGTATTACTTTATTGTATTTACTGTAAACATGTAATTTGATGATATTCTTGCTTTATTTTAACAGTAATTTTGAGTTATCCATGGAAATCTCCCATTCTTTTATTACAGTTAATCGACAGTTGACTGTATATCACAATAAATGGTAATAAATTTATTTTATGTTATACATATTTTTTTGTTAATAGATTTCATATAATTATGTATTTTGCCAACATCATATTTATTTATCTTCTATGAACACCTTTCTAATAAAGACTGCTTGCATTCTCAGATTCAGATGTATCACAGTTTTGTTTAGTTGTATTACTACTATATGTTGTTATTGTATTTCATTGGGTTTACGTTAATTTACTAGTGCCATAATTTAGAATTAACCATGGAAAATTCCAGTTGCACTTTTAATTAAAAATTGTAAATGCCTAAACATCTTACATAAGCTCAAACAACACTTTTTACAATGGCTGAGGAAATCTGATTTCACTTACTTTCGGAGAGGCCCCAACACTTTCAGTTTCCGAGTTCAAATCCCTAAAAAAATAAGACACATACACTCCTTGATTAAAAAATAATATTATACTCTTTACATATATAAAATCCATGGACTCATTACTGGTGATAACTACTTCATATATATGTTGTAATATTTTTAACATTTAATGGAATTTTTTCTTCATTCCTTATAATTTCTTGACAGACAGAACTTGTACCATTTTCTTGTCAGTTAAGAAAACATATTATATATATATATATATATATATATATATATATATATATATATATATAAATATATCTATAATATTTAATATATTATAATTATAATAAAATTATTATTATTAACCCTTTGAGTGCCGCAGCGTCTACATAGTAGATGTTGTGAAATGTGCATAAATTGCCGGCATCTACCCAGTAGACGATTTTTATTTAATTAATATCACATATAATTCATTTTTGTTTTGACAAATAACTTATTTCACGGCAATCTACAAGTTTCGAACTATCAATTGTGATTGATTTTTATTGTTCACCGCCCCCCTTGTAGTTATTTGTAATCAGAAAAAAACAGATGACGCAATAGTTGGTCAGCTGCTACTTGTTGCCATTAAAACTACACAGTTTCGTTCGTTGTGTGTTTACATTGTGCTAGTTTCGTGTGTTTATGCTGAAAACTGTTGTTATTACTATTCTGAAATTGTGTTCAGTAAAACTTACAATGCATTTATAAACTTCTTTTTCCGTGTTTAGTGACGTATATTTTATTGTTGGATTGGTGATGAAGTAAAACGCAAGTTCCAATCAAACTATTGATTTTAGGTGAAGTAAGGTTATAGAAGTAAGGTTATATTGTAAGCCTATGTATATTTTTATATACTTTTTATATAATTAGTATTTTACAGTCGTCTTACTTCATTGAGTGAAATAGAGTAGTTATAATATTGTTTCTAAACTTTTGACAAACTTGAACAAAAATTGCTTTTTGTTGTATTTTGTATATATTGCAGTATCTGGTTAAATATTACTGTAACACACCATATTATGCATGAATTTTGTTCAGTTTTTCATGCTCTTTCATATGGTATAGCTAAAAAAAATATAAAAAAATATTGTATAAATAAAATTTTAGCTCAAACTTGAAATTTATTTTTTTCATTTTTTAGTTTTTTGTTATAACCTATATTCTTTTTGTGTAAATAAAAATAAAATTATAATATTATATGGAAAAAATACCTTGTTTTATAACACACAAACTAAAAAAAAATTATTCAAATCGGTTGAATAGTTTTTTTAATATAGTTTTTTCCCCACACGCTTGCAAAACAGAAGGAAATGCTCCGGCAATTTATTCGTATGACTTGGGAAAATATGCTGTGGCACTCAAAGGGTTAATACTGATTAATATATTAAATACATACATATATAAACCAGTATATTTTATACTATATTATTTAATAATGAGTATTAAATAATATACTTTATATTGTAAAATCTCTTTGGAAAGCTTATTGGAATCCTTAATTAATTAATTAATTATAGAAACAGACATTCTAATAATACAATATTTTTATATTTTTGAGGCCTTTTGTTTTCAAAGATCCATCCACAACTGAAATCAAATGGTTAAAATATCAAGTAACCAGTTGTGGGTCTGATGATGTTTTCTTTTAAAACGAAATACCTCATACAAAAAAATTGTATTATTGGAGTGTTTGTTTTTTAGATTAATTAATATATGTTACTATAATAACACAAACACACATATATATATATTACTTACTGTGGATCACGTGGTGTTAAGTCGGTCAAGCGATGCTTTTCAAGTTGCATTTTTAGTTCCAAATTTTGAGCTTCTAATCTCAAATTTGTTTGTTGCAATCTGCTTTTTCTCTCTAAAAGCCGTTCTACTTCTTCAGCTAATGCAGATTCACCCTAAAATATCATTATGACTTAAATTTATTACTATTAATGAGGCCCTCAAATTTAAGGAAGTAACAACCATGTACAGTGTTCCAGATCATAGTGTAATTTTATGCTTTTGGCAAGATCATAACATGATGTTAATATAGTATTTTTTTTCTTTATACTTCTTATGAATTCCCTTTTAATATATTATAAATTTCCTTTACTGGCTAGATTCCAGTTGCTACAGATACAATAAATAAAATATCACACTGAACATATTTCCAAATACACTTGGTTTAATGTCCATGCCTATTGAAACAATTTTATCAGTTGGCAGTCAACGTGTTAAAATTGTCACCAGATATGTTAATTGAAATGTTTACATGTTAATTATGATTTTAGAATGAACAGAAATGTATGATTTGATTTAGAGTATCCATATTGTGCGAAAAATGTATTTTGTTCTATTTATAAATAAATAAATAAATTTCTTTATTGTCGTAATTGCAATTTTTACAACATTGCATGGCATGCGTCAAGTCATGTAGGTATTTAAATAAAATAATATTGTAATGTTTTACAAAGTTACATGTAAAACTAAACAAATAAAAGAAAGCACTTAAAATTTTAATTCTCAAATTAAACAAAACTTAAATAGAGAGAACATTATGGTGTATCGTGTAGGCCTAAAGCCTGGCACCCCCCACTCAACGGTTGTACCAACTAACCTCCCTGGTCCACGAACTCGCCGACGGAGTAAAAGGCCCCTTGCACCAATAAGTTCCTTAGCTTCCTCTTAAAAAGTGGTTGCCCATTTTCAGCCTGTAGGTCAAGAGGCAACTTGTTGATAAGTTTGGCCCCGACCTCAGATGGCAGGGCTTCGAAAGCCCGGAGCCTGTGCTGCGCTGGTCTTAATGCATCCCTTCCTCTAGTGTTGTAGTCATGGACGTCTCTGCCTCGCGTCACTTCACATTTGTAACGACAGTACAGGACAGTCTCGTACATGTAGAGGGATGGAAGCGTTAACAAATCGAGACTTTTGAAGTGCTCCCTGCAGGATTCTCTCATTCCTATTTTCGAGATGATTCGGATTGCTTTCTTCTGCAGGACAAAGCACCTTTGGAAGTGGGTGTTTGCGCATCCTCCCCACAACGTTATGCCATAAGACATGTGTGGGTACACAATTTGATTTATGTTTAAATTGCACATATTTTATCAAATTGTTGTAAATTAGTAAAACCTAAAGTTTCCATGAAATTTACCAATCTGTTGCCAATGTAAATCTATGAATAGTATAATGTGTTTTACTTTAAACGGGATACTCACAATATGAGCAATATAATATGTACTTCAACAGCTGAGCCTAAAACTTCACCTGATATATTACGCTCTACTTCAACAACAGAACCTAAAACTCCACCTGAGCCAATTGAGGAAGATTTGTCTAATTGAGCTCTAATAGATCACAGTTATTGTTTAATTCCTGGTAAATCTAAGCAGGATGAGGATGAAGAAACAGAACCTCCTATTTCTGAGTAGCAAGTTGCAGTCATTTTTTTTACACCATTTTAAAATATAGAAGTTAAAATATAAAAAGTTGCATTGAATAAGAAGTATAGTTTTACAACTGCCTCAGTTCATTATACTCCTTATATAAAAAGGAAAACGTAAAAAAGGAAAGGTAAAACGATTCTGTATTTTTTATTATTGGATTCTAAATTTTAGGAACCAACTATACAAAACAACCCATAGAGACAATAAAAATATAATATTGTGATGAATGTTAAATAAGTAAAACGTATTACTAGTACCATTCATTGTTGGATTTTTGATAATATAATTTGCAAGATTTTCATCTTTTTTACATCCTTTTTTTATTACATAAATTCTATATTAAAATATTTTGTTTGGATTTGAATGACTGGGCCCAATTACAGTTCTAAAGTCAAAGTCAAAGTCAAAAGATTCTTTATTCATAAACTGTACAAATAATACAGAGAATAGTGTCATAAGCATCATTTGCATACAGCATGCTATAAAATACTAATTTAAAATATGTTCACATACACAAACATCTACCTAAACATTTTTTTGTTTTGTTTTTAAGAAATTAACAAATTCTTCGACATTGTATACACAAATATCACATAAAATAGATCTAATTTCATTTTTAAAATGTTTTACATTGAGCAATTTAACATTGTATGGTAGCATATTATAAAGCCTCAGACCAAATTCACAAAAACTGTTTATAGTTGTTTGAAAATTGCACTGATTTACTCTAAGGAAATTGTTTTGTCTGGTAAAATGACTATGAATAGAATTATTTGTAGGAATTGTATCTAAATTAGTTTTGATATATAATAAACAGTCTAAAATGTATAAAGAAATAATAGTTAAAATACCAAGTTGCTTAAACAATGGCTTACAGTGCGTCCTACTACTGACATTAAACATTACTCTAACTGCTCTCTTCTGTAATAAAAATAGTCTTCTTACATTACCAAAATGCCCCCACACAATAATTCCATAAGATAAATGACTTTGAATATGGGCAAAGTAAACAGCTTTCAACACATCTACGCTTACAAAAGATTTAAGTTTTCTAAGCATAAAAATACCTTTAGAAACCTTTTTACATAGAGTTTCAACATGAATGTTCCACTTAACATTAGATTGCACGAACAGGCCTAAAAACCTAACACTGTCCTCATTTCTTGTTTTAAAGCTGAATTCAATACTCTGAGTTTTATCATTATTCAAACATAATGAGTTGGCAGCTGTCCAATCTTCGATTATGGAGTTAGAAGTCATAAGGAGGTGATTAGCTACACTAGCATATTTACAATTAATTTGAACAGCTAAATCATCAGCATACATGTAGGCACTTACATAATCATTTGTAAAGGCTGATGATAGATCATTGATGTAAATTATAAACATGGTAGGCCCCAAAATTGAGCCCTGCGGGACCCCTAGCTGTACAGGTAAATAAGAAGAAAAATTATTATTATAGTAGACTGACTGATGCCTTTCTGATAGGTAAGATCTAATTAAGTTCAAAGCAGATTTATCGAAACCATAATATTTTAACTTATCTAATAATACACTATGTGATATAGTATCGAAGGCCTTTGACATGTCATAGAAATTACCTAAAACCTTATTTTTTACATCTAGGCCATTCATACAATTTTTCATAAATTTAACAATAGCATTACATGTGCCTCTATTAGGCCTAAATCCAAACTGATCATCAGAAAATAGCTTATGTTTTTCAAAATAGCCACCTATTTTTCTATTCAACAACAATTCAAACACCTTTCCAATAACAGGTATTATGGACACTGGCCGATAGTTACAATAATCAGTTTTTACACCTTTTTTAAACAAAGGAACTACTTTTGATAACTTCAAATGTAAAGGGAACACTGAGTTATCAATACATTGATTAAACAAATAGGCCATAACCTCTGCAATATACGGTGCAGCAAGTTTTAATATTTGTGAATTAAGACAATATACATCTAAACTAACACTATTACTAAGAGAGAGGATGGCACTATATACCTCATCTACACTTACATTACCAACAGAAAAAACATCACAGCCTTGGTTATGACTTAACTTATTAAGATAGTATGTAACATCATGACAAGACCCAGGTATATTCTGTACAATAGATTCAACATTATTTAAAAAGAAATAATTGAACTCATTACATTTTAATCCAAGTTTATGTGTATCACATATAGGCCTTTCATTCGTACTCATGCCATCCTTAATAACAGACCATATGGCTTTAGGTTTATTATTGGCCTGAATAACTCTGTTGCAATAATATGCTTTTTTAGCCGATGAAATTTCATGTCTGTAAATTATTCTTAGTTGTCTATACGATTCTCTATAGCGTGCTTGACCAGTGTCTTTAAAAAGGTTGTAGATAGTAAGGCATTGTTCTTTGAGATCAGAAAGATTCTGGGTATACCACCTAGGCCTCAGAGGCTTATTCCTTTTATTACTCACAAACTTAGTTGGAAAAACCGTGTCTACAATGTTCAAGAATACACTAAAAAAATATTCAAACTTGTCATTTACTGTACCCAGAGTATACAGAGCAAACCAGTTTATTTTTCTAAGTAACGTTATAAAATATAAAACATTAATTTCGTCAATAGGTCTTGTCAAGTGAGAGCGCTTACAAGTATTTAACTGTATAAAATAACACAATAACTTCTTTGGTTTATCAAAAGAATTAGAAATTAAAAAAATCTCAACCAACAAAATTTGTGAACATTAAGGAGTAGGACCAAAACATAGGACCGGAAGCGGTTGACTTTACCCCTTCCATCCTATCCCATTGTTTCAGATGACACAACGCAGTGCTGAAGAAAGAGCTGACATTGATTTACTTATTAATATCCCACTTTCCCATGTGCTGCTGTGAGGTTTGATTGTGCTCTTGAATTCTCGTACTCGTGACCTGCATCCTGTGCAGCTTTCAAGTACGTTTGAAATCTTAACTTTCCCTTCTTTTATTCTTTCTGTTCATTTTTATATGTATTAATATCCCCTCACCTGGCGAAGAGGATAGATTCCAATCCTTGAAACGTTGTGTTATACCTTTTGTAACATATAACGATGGAAAATATCTGAAATCCTGTTATGCTTTCAACACAATAACTATGTAGCAACAAATGTATATAGCATAATGTAAGTCTTATTGTTTACCTTTTGTGCAATTTTTAAAGTAGCTATCTTTCTTTCTTGAGCCTCGACTACATCTGCCAATGATGAACCCGGGGAGGACTTTATCTGATTTGTTATTCTAACAGCCTTGAGTTCTTCTTGGAGTTTTGCTCTGTCTCTTTCAAGCTCGTCAATTAGACTTTGGGATATGTTGGGAGCTGTAAATAGGAAATAAATACTACAAAAATTTAAATATGCATAAAGTGAAAACAATTTGCGACTCAACAAACATTGCAGAAATAGTGAAAAAAATCTATTACTATGTAAACTAACTGACATATTCCTTGGCTTTAAGCGTTTAGTTTGCAAGAATTTACATAAAAAAATTGAGTGATTGTGCAAAAATAGATCATTTTTTTGAACACTTAGGTGGTGATTAATATTGCTACTCCATATAAAAGAAAAAAACACATTAAATTTCAACTTGTTTAAACTTATCTTACAACTATTATATTGCTTACTACAGTTTATATGTTTTTAAACAATCTTTTTTACTTTAAATGAACTCAACATATGTATCTATTTTATTGCAAAGGATAATATGTAAATGTCTACAAATGATAAAAAAATAAAACTTATCTAATACATCTGCAGATTTAATATAACAATATTTAATCTCTTTATTTATTGGTTTTTATTCCATAATAAATAATAACTAAAACTGTATCATTTTGTAAAACTAGCCTAATTAATAAAATTTCAATTATTTTTTACCTTTTGTTGATTTCAATTTTCCTTCAAGGGTAATTTTTTCTTTCTCTAAACGAATTATTGTTTCTTTTAATCTCTCAACGTTGGCCCTTAACGCTTCCACTTGACTACTCTTTTCTTTTAAGTGTGTCTTCAGTTTCTCGTTGCTGGCTTGCCATCGCTTTCTTTCTTCCCATTTCCCAAATTCTTCATCACACTAAATGTCAAACAGTCACAAAAACATCAGTTTCTCACTTTAGAATACACTTCAATATTGTCCAGAAAAACCGAAAATGATCGTAATCTCACCTTTGACTTGTGAATCTCCTTTCCCCTTTGTATGATTTCTTGATATTCGGTTAGTTGTTCCTCTAATTGTTTAATCTTCTTCTGCAAAACCTCTTCTCGAGCTGTACTCACTGTTTCAGACTTAGGAGTACTACTCTGTCTGCAAACAGACAGGCTGATATAGAAAGGTGGTAGACGATTTCTTTCCCAAAATACTTTAAGTTTAATTTAAAGAGAGCATCTGCTGTAATAGTATTACAATTACTAAAAATTTAAAAAAAATATGTTCTCTTAAATAATGGTTTAATTTGTGATCAAAATAAGGTCACTAGTAAAAAAATTAAAAATATTAATACGTCTATTAATAAATAAAAATAAGCTAAAGAGTAAAAAAGGAGGACATTGTTTTTATTTCCAAACCATTAGTTTTATAATTGTCATCTTCTTTGAATGGTGACAGCTAAATCCAGTTTTTTTAATATTAAAATAAATTAAATGAATAGGCTTTAGCCCAACAGGGATTTAAGTTACTAAATGGTGTCAAAAAATTAAAAAAACCAATAATCAAGAACTTTTAAAAGAATCAAAATATAGAATTATACGTCACTTTGCCACCTAAGGTCTTGCTGATTTTCCATTAGTCAGAACGTTGGCATAATATTTACTCAAGCTGTACCTGAGAGTGAGTTGCTTCCTTAATCTCTGAACTTCAGTTTTGAGCTCCGTATTTTGATTCTGAACAACTTCCAATTTCTTGTTTGCTCGGTCCAGCTCTCCTCTCAAGCGATCCCTAGTAGCAGACACTGACTCCTTAGAATCGAGTTTAGACTGAAACAACACCGTAGAATTACTGAATAGGTTGTTTTACACCTAATATTCATCTAAAAAAACAACATCTTGGATTAATTAATAAAAAATAATAGATTCTATAAAACTTAAAAGTATAGGTTGGTAAATTTCAATACCTTAATACTGTAAAGTGGGTTGTATGCCTCTAAAAATCGGTTAAGTAAGAAGAGCAAAGCTTGGAGAGGAATCAGTTACAATTTTAGCCAGAAAAGAGTGCCGCTAGGAAGGGATACAGCCTCTCTTTTTATGACCAATGGTGGTGAATTATTTCTTGACTGAAGCAAAAGAAAGGAGTGTAAAACCACAATGATATGCTGGTAACCTAGTGCTTATGGTCAGAAGAAAGAATAAAGGAATGCTGGAACGCCTTATTCAAAAAGATATTTATGACAGAAATCATAAAACTATTAATGTTTATTATAACATCACTACAAAGTACAATTTTTAAGGTTAAAGAAATTGGGTGTAATGATTTTCTTATATGGTGTTTATTTTTTTATAATATCAAGACCAATAGTTATAGTTACAATAATTAATTATAGTATTTATAGATTTATAATTATAGAAAACAAAATAGCTTAAAACAAAACTATATGTTATATTTTAATTATATGTAAGTATTTATGAATGAATTTATTTGCAATACTTAATAAAACGTCCACAAATTTGTTATGTCCATAATCTATTTAGTATTGGTTCAGAAATATATTAATCATCAACAACTAATAATTTTAGAATAATTGTGAAGTTGGATCTCATATATTCTTTTTCAGTCAAACTAAAACAAATATTAAAAACACAAAAATAAAAAATATTGAAAAAAATAATAATGTACAACATTTTAACATGGTTTCTAAAACTAAGATTCTGTAGAAGAACAACAATGTATTCCTAGTTTTATATGATACATATTTTTCATGAACTTACCTTGAGATTAGATATAATTTTGTTCAGCTCGCCAATTTCTGTAGATTTTTCCATCAGGTCTGAATTGGAATCAGTTAAATATTCTTTACTCCTGGCGCTGTCCAATCTGTAAGATATAAAAAGTTATAATACTTTCACTAACCAAGATTTATGAAGACAGGTTTTAACAGAATACTTGTTATTAGGACCTATAGTATCTATGTAATTACAGTAGTAGCAAAGTTTAATAATATAGTAAAGCAGTATTTAAGTACAGTAATTGGGACTCAGAAGATATTCGGAATTGCAACCAGATCGTCTTTTCTCGTGATATGATCAACTATGTCACTGTTTGCCGAGTTCCGGGCCATTAGGGAGCTGTAAAAAATCACAGGAACATATTTACAAACTGGGTATTTTTAGGAATAGCTTATTCTTTGTATATTGTGGCATTCAGTAAGAAGAAACTGCAGAACAATTGATATTTGAATGGTTTTGATATCTTGGCCACTTTTCTGAGATGCTGAGTTTCTTCATGAAGGGGGCTGGTTAGCATTATGTAAGAATTTAAAATAGCATCATACTTTCTGGGTGTAAAAGAAAGGCAATTGAGGTGTAGTGTAGTGTAGTAGCAATTCTTTTCTTCTTTCTGTTCTTTACTTTTGTATACAGAATACAGAATATAGAATGCTTTATTCATGATCATCAAGAACAGAATAGTTGTCAATCAATAATAAAAATAATAAGTTATGAAACATAACATTGAAAGGAAAGAACAAAAATTAACAACAAAAACATTACAAGTCAGGAGTTGAGAATGTCATAAAACTCATCATGACTGTAGATAGAGTTCTTCACCAGCCACTTGTGTAGTCTTCTTTTTAGAGTTTTAGCGTTGCCGGTCTTGATGGCATCAGGAAGGGAGTTCAGAAGCTTGGTTCCAGCAAATGATGGTTTTTTGGTGAAGAGCGTTGTTCTATGAGCTGGTAGACGGTGAGCTTGAGCCTGTCTAGTGTAGTAGTTGTGCACCTCACTGTTTCTCGGGAAGTTTTGCTTGGAAGCATATATGAAGACTTCGATGATGTAAATTGAAGTCACAGTGAGAATGTCGAGTTCAGTAAAAGATTCTCTGCAGCTGTCTCGGGAAGAGAGGTCGGCCATGATTCTTATGGCCCGCTTCTGCAAGATTAGTACCCTCTGGAGATTACCATTTGAAGAACTCCCCCAAAGGATGATTCCATACCGAAGATGGCTCTCAAAGAGAGAGTGGTAGGCTATTTTTAGAGCTGATGTTGTGCCCGTAGCTTTTATCCTTTTGAGAGCAAAGAGAGCAGAGCTGAGCTTTGAGCTAAGGTAATCAATGTGGCAACTCCATGTAAGATTTTGGTCTAATATCATGCCTAAATGTTTAAGCTCGTCCACTTTTTCTAGATCTGGTGGGCCTGATATGTGGTCTTTATGTCTGCCTAGTGCAAGGAGTTTTGTTTTGGATGGGTTGAAAACAAGGTCGTTATTTAAGCAATATTGTTGGGCCATGCTAACAGATATATACGTGTTGATTTCTAGTGACTCCGCTGTTGAAACTGCTGGTGATAAGAGCTGTGTCATCTGCGTATGATACAGGATGACTGAAGGCCTCGAGTGTTTTACCTAGATCACTAGTGAATAAAATGAATAGGACGGGTCCCAACACAGATCCTTGCGGAACTCCTCTTCTAACATACTGTGGAAGTGAATGAAGAGCCTTCGTCAAGCCCTTAGCTGTGTGTTTCAGCTCAACTATTTGCTGTCGCCCAGAGAGGTAGCTTTCGAACCATTTCAGGGCTATACCGCTGACACCTAAGGTTCTGATTTTGTATAAAATAAGCTTATGAGACAGTGAGTCAAATGCTTTACTCATATCGAGAAAAACAGTTGTTACAGTATTTTCAGACTCAATATTATCAATTATACACTCAATGAGCTCAGCAAGGGCGGTGATAGTCGATTTGCCCGGGATGAACCCATGTTGTCCTTTTGGCAGCAGATTGTTACGCTGAAGGTGCTCTAACAGTCTCGAGAGAACTATTTTTTCCAAAACTTTTGATACAGTGGGCACAAGGGAGATTGGTCTATAGTTCTTGATGTCATGCTTACTCCCTTGCTTATGCAGTGGATATACCTTTGACATTTTTAATTTTGAGGGAAATAATCCCTGAGTCAGAGACTTGTTGATTACATCCGTTAAGGGTTGGCAGGTTACAGAGCTGCAATACTTCAGTATTTTTGAAGAAATGTCATCATAGCCTGAGGAGGAAGAGGATTTTAGAGAATTTATAATGTTGAATACTTCCTCATTAGATGTAAGATTGAACATGTTAAGTCCTGTTCCTGTGAAGTTTGAACATAAGTTAACGTCTTTGGCGCTAGGAGCATTGTTTATGACCGAGAGTTACTTCTGCAATTGTTGTAAAATAGGTATTAAAATGTTCAGCTATGGTAAAAATGTCGTCTAGGTAGGTGTCATCATCAGTATTTTTTAATTTCCACTTGGATTCTGAAGCTTCTCTCTTTGGTGCTCTTTCGCTATTAATGACGTATGTATAATACCTCCCACACCTGACAAAGAGGATATATTTCAATCCTCAAAACATTGTGTTATACCTTTTGTAACATATAACGATGGCAAATGTCCGAAATCCTGTTATTCTGTCAACTTGTTAACATACAAATATGATTAGATTGCAATCTTCTCCAATTATGAATCATGTGTTATTGAAAAAAAGTTGGCTTCAGTGTTTTATTTGTAAGTTGAGTACTGTATTGTCTCTTATTCAGAATTAAGACAATAAAAAATGCTTATCCCTCCTTACCCTAAATGATCTCTCGTAGAACAAAGTAAGGAAGATATAAGATTGATAGTAGGGTTGCTGACAGGACATGGTCCCCTTAGGAAACATCTTATGAAGGTGGGTCTCAGTCAGACTGATGAATGCAGACTCTGCAGAGAAGTAGAAGAATCAGCAGAACACATATGGCTCGACTGTACTACCATACCTAAAAGTAGGAAATGATTCCTAGGGGCGTATCTTCTCAGCACCATGGACCAAACAGAACAGTCCTCAAATTTGATTGGTTTCCGTAAAAGTCTCAGATTTTGAGGGCACAAACATAAGTAAGGGATGTGCAAAAGGTTCTATTAAAACTAAGTGCTGGAACAACCGTCTCGTTCCCTCGGAAAAAAAATCTGTACTGGGACACGTCACATTTCAACAACTAAATAACACCAAATCTCACCTCTGCTTCATCTCCTGAATGGTCTTGAGCCGCTCCTCGGCCGTGTGAGTCCAGCGCTCGGTCTGCTGCTGACTGTTGCTCAGTTCCAGTGCCAGTCGTGCGGCTTGGTCCCGGCACTGTGCCAGGTCATCCTCCAGCTGCCGTACTCTAGCCAGGTACCGCTCTAGAATAACCTTCATTGCTGAGCTCCTGTCTCCTTCATTGTCCTTGCTCTTCTCTCTGCAGAATTCAGGACATATATGGTTTAATGTGATCTATACAGAATTCAGGACACATATGGTTTAATGGTGGTGTGTGTGTGTGTGTGTGACTTTGTGTGTGTTTATTTGGTATTGAACAGTATTAAATTTAACTTTGCAAAAACTTGTAATGATTTTCCAAATCTTACATTAAATAAAAAAATATATATTTGGCAACTGCTACTTACTCAAAGTTACAAGACCTTGTTTATGTCTATAGTATGTATAGAATGTTATTTAATTAGTGATTATGTCATTCTAATAATAATAAACAGAAGGTTCATTTAAGATTATCCAGAAATAACATTCATGTGCTAGAACATATTTGTGTGCTCTTTTATATTTCCTGGTCAATACTATTATACTACTCATTATAACTTATTATTATATTTTGGCCAAATTATTGAAGGAATCACCACTTATTTGGTATGTACAGAATACTTTTATTGACAATATCTCTTATTAAATAAATGTTTATATTTGTATTATATATAATATACATTTTGTAATTCATACATAGTTTATGATCCTTGATACATAATTTATCATAAAACAATTTATTCTAAAAATTTGTGTAGAAAGCTAAAATCTCAATTTACGCTATGAAACTAAAAGGGTTAAGTTTTTATTGCACCTAATAGCATAGTAATTGGTTACTTAATTACTATGCTATTTAGTGGGTTACTTAATTACTATGCTATTAAGTGGGTTACTTAATTACTATGCTATTAAGTGCATTAGGCAAGTAGTTGATTTACCCAGCAGGGGTTACGTCTGGCTGGTTTATACCTTCTAGTTGAATCTACCACTGGGCACAGCAAAAACCGATGTGTCACTTAAATCTGGGCAACCTTATGGATGTCCAGGAGCAGCACATCACTAACCCAAATGTCGAGATTCTGGGGTGTAAGGGTAGTTCAAAAGGTCTAGTCTAGTGTGGGAAATGACTGTTGGAATTGGTGGTGTTCGTTCCCTAAGTATCCCTAGAGGTTCTTGCTAGCTTCAACAAGGAAGTTCCACCCCATGCCTACTTTGACTGGAGAGGCTGGTTCAGAGCTGGCCTCCCCTTCTTCCGAGGGGACATGACTTTGAGATTAGTGCCCTAACTAATTCTTCCTCATGGATCTTGATAGGAGGTGGCCTCTACCACCTAACTTTACCCATCCTGAATATCCTGTCATTCTGGAAGCAGCGCTATGGTTCTTATAAGACTAAGTGAATTTTATTAGCTTCTTATCCTAAGAGAACGAAAAAAAAAAATACAAGTAATTGATTGAAACCAAAATTGTGTCCTTAAACAAAAAGTCAGATTCTTATACTTAGTTTATAATCTGCTTGACAATCTTTAAATATAATTTAAATCTAAAAAAAATAAAGTCTGTAATGAAAATGGAAGGGTTTTGAAGTATTCAGTAATTTGTTCAAAACTATTGAAATGTCATTCTTCATTAAATCTTAAAAACATATTTGCCTGTACCTAATATACAACAAACAAAATGACCTACTTAGCAAAAGAAATTTCCTTTTTGTCCAGGGTCAACTGGAGATTGCTCAGCTCCTTCTGGAGGTTGGCAACCGTGGCACTGTGCTCGTCTCTGCACTCCTGGAGCAGATTCTGGTATCTGCCTATGGTCTCCTCCTTCTGGTTCACAATGTTCTGCAGGCTGGCCACCGTTGCCTAGAGGGAACACGAAATAGTCAACTCCACATATCTGGAGAACTGGGTGGGAGGATAATTTGTATACAGATGAGGGACTACCATTTAGGTGTTAGAAATGCTTAAACAGACATACTCATAAATTTAAATTTTGACATCTATTGTAAATGTTTACAGGAAAGATTTGTATAATAACTGTCCCCTAGTGTTTCATTCATGTTGTTATTTTTGCATTGGAAACATATTTGGAAATACAGATTGTGGAAACGTAATGTTATGAATAAAACTTGAAAGTGGTCTCATTAAGACGTCAAACTAAAACCACAAACAATAATAGCAGGGAATTTTGTGAAAATTGGTAGGTTTTCTTAACGTGAACTCTTATACAAAGTCTTTTTGGATTATTTGTGACCACTGTTTCTTTAACATGTATATATGAATAAAATATTAACTGGATTTATCTTTTAAAAAATGTATAGGCAAAGTAAATACAATTATAAAACCATTGTATTTTTCTAGATAATTACCTCTTTTACTTAAAGATTTTCTCCATTGAATGCAAAGTTTTTTTTATTCCGATACAAAAATGAAAACTAGTTGCACGTGTAACCAATTGCATATGAAAGTCCCCTTCCCCTTCTCATTGTCAAAGTGGTTAGCTCCCAATTCTTCTTTAAGTGAGCCAAACATGAGGAAGGTACATGAAAACAGATTGGGACTGTACCTTGTATTTTCCATTGTTTCCCATTGATTTGGTCTAACTTTACTCGAATTAATGCAGCTGAGTTGTCATAAAGTATAATTATTGGACTTCAAATAGGCATATTTTGCCTCTTTTGCAAACAGGCCATCCTGACGACATAAAGCAGTTAACAGTAGTATGCAACATTAATTGTAGGCCATTTATGGAGAAAATCAATGAAAAGTACACCTCAGCAACACCAAAATTCTGTAGTGAGAACTGTTCCTGCAAAATGACTAATCTTGACTCCAAGCTCAATGCACATGGCTCTTATTTTCTCTCAGGCATTGCAAAATTGTTTGTGCCAGTTGTAGACTTGGTTTCTTGAATGCGTTTTATCAGTGAACTGAGTAGCCAGTCATTACTATATTTTTGCAACATTTATATATTCTCCCACTACAAAAATTGGTAATAATGTCTTGCTTAAGAGGTATGTGCACCACTCCATAGAAGAAGACGTCACCACTAACTTCATCTATGGAGTCTTGAAAATAAATGTTCTGTTAATATTATATTCCCCCTATAATAAAGTTTAATTTATTACATATGTTGTCTAATAACCCAAGTTCTAGATAACACTCATACCTATACCTTTAAGGCAAGAATTTCAGTGGATTCTTCTTCAAGTTTAATTTGGTCTTTATCAGCAATGGAAGTGTGTAGCTCTAGTAATTCTCTTTCTTTGTCTTCCAGTTTTCTTTCTTTTTCGTCCAACTGTTTCCTCAAAGCCTCCACTCTACTCCGAAGCTCCGTCATTTCTGTTTCACACAAGTTCAATTTCTTGGTCTGCTCATTCATAACCATTGTTACCTGGAAAAATCCAAAGACAGTGATCAAACAAGGAAGTAGATTTGTTTTGCTGCAAATCAATCAATTCTTTCATGCACAAAACATTTGACATAATACTATTTTTACAGTAGACAAACAGGTGCGTTGTCAGTGACAATACAAAATTAAAATAATATACAAATGATCACGTAAAATCAGTTACAGAATATTCTTCATAAACACTAAATTATTGAAATTCTAAATTACATGTATTGGAGATATTCGTCAACAGATTAAAAGCATCTATTTATGAGATATTTTAAAATTTCTTTTTTGATAACTTCAAATTTCTGCAATGCCTTAAAATGCTTGGGCAGCTTTTTATACAGCCTTACACCATCATATTTCGGATTCTTCTCATATTTTCCAGTTCTGTGAATGAAAAAAGTGTATAAAAAGAATATTTTAATTAATTTTTATTATTAAATTATTTGAGTTGAAAAAGTTTGCTTATAACAATACCAACCTATTCTGACAAGTAAAATAACAGTGAAAGTGGACTATGTACAGACACTTATTAGGTTTTGCTAGCTGGTATCCCATGTTTAAACGTGACTCAAACTTATTTATAAATATTTGTTTGTACTAGCACGACAATTTTCATTAATGTCATGATTGCTTCCGACATTTCTCAATGATGCTATGTACATGAAGTCGATCAACATTGTAAACAACCTACAGATGCCTTAAGCCTTTAAGTGCTGAGTTTTCAACAGCGCTTTTACTCCGTACATCCGTGTTTATTTGCTGCACACAGAGCTGCTCCACAGTCAGCATATATGTAGTGTGTTTCTCATCCAACATGATCAACTACAGCAACACCTTCTTTATTAAACTGCCGCCAGAATCTCCTGATTTGTCACGTCAGATCATGGTTATTAAATTGAGTCCACATCTCGATAGACATCATTTTCAGAAAAGTTACACAATTACTGAACGCCTAAATCACAGCAACGCATCTTGACACATATAAAATTGACAAAATGTCCTTATTATTATTACAACTAACTCCCACCATACCGACTGAACTAAAATAAAAATTAAAAAAATAGAGTATCAACTTCACAAACGCAATTGAAAAACTAGAAAAGAACAACGTTCCGTTTCTAACATCCAGGTAAAACTTCACTATGTGCTTTTGTGATAGTTACTCAGTTGATCGTCAGAGTGTAGTAACAATTAAACAGCACTACTGAGTGTTTGTAGTAATTCAAATAAACACTACTAGAGGTCACAGTGTATCATCTTAAAGCTGCCAGATATCATGTAGCGATGCAGCTGGCATATGATGACACAGGCAGTTGAGTGCAATGTGGGATCGCTCGTGTTTTCACGGACGTGGAGCTAAAGGGGGAAATCGATTGCTATCAAAACAAATTTAATTTGGTAAGCACTAATATAACTATAAATACATGATCTAGGGCCAAAATGAGCTGTAATAAATAGACAAAATAATATTCAAAAGTGCAATATTTTAACATTTTATGATTATAACTGAAGAGATAGTGATATTTCATGCATAACAGCTTATGCCCTATATAATACATTCACTACAAAAACTGACTGTATTAAAATATTTGTAGGAATAGTTATGGTAATAAAATAATAAATATAGTATACATACTGTTTAACTACGGAAATAATCACTGTATTGAAAAATCTCAATAAAAAGAAAAGAACCTTTAAACTTTTTACAATAAGATGGTATTCATCAAAAACTTTACAACAGTAAATACACAAAAAAATAGTTTTCTTTTAATAATAACAGTTAGTCACAAGTATTTAAATTACAAACCTGATTCAGTTGGTTGTTTAAGATTTTTAAATTTTCCGATTCAATTATAAATGGTGATTCAGGAAAGTCCTTCGTTTTCGGTGAAGTCATTGTTTCTTTTTCTTCTTTCTTGTTTGTATTTTTTGACAATGATTCAACTTTCTCCTCAGTAATATTTTGTGGTGCCTTTTTATTCTGATCTTGAAATTCATTATCAATCGGTGGGACCTTCTCATCTGTATTTTCAGAATCTGCTGTAATTTTCAGCTGCAACACAACACAATTTTAAAATATTACAATAACACTCAAAACTGGCTTTCACAAATTTATCATTAAATTCTTATGACTCCTTAAAAATAATGTTGGAGTTAAACAATTCAATGAAATTTGTAATACAACAGGAATACATATTTTGAACTGCTTTTAGAACAGTGGGAGAGTATTCTATGTCCACAAGCAGATTGTTAATTTCACTTGGTAAATAAAATAAAACAGTTATTATATAGTACATAGGAAGAAAAAGTCTATTAAATGAAACAACAGTTGGAAGTGAATACCACTTCCATCTTTTTACATTAAAAATATTGGACAGTAAAGTTGGATTGTTTGGTTCGTGCTTGTTCATATATTTTTAAACGGATCTATTATTTTATATACAAAACTTGTGTTTAGTTGTAACATAAACCAAATATCTGTATTACACAATTTAAATTAAACTTTGTGGTGTGTTTTAAGGCCTACTTATTATAATTAATCTACTAATAGTTTAACAAGACTAAGTTTATAATACGAATAATACATTGCAAACATTGAATAATATTCTTTACCATAAAATAAATTATAAATAAATAAATTTATTTTTTTCTATTAATAAATTGACCATAAAAGAAATTGTTGAGCACATATGTGCAAAACTGAGTAAAACAATACAAACATTACATTTAGGAAAAATCAAGAATTAATTTTATCTATACATTCACTCTTTTACATTCCTCACCAATTTCTGTTCCCATATTAGTTGCTTCTTTTCCCAAATTTTTTCTTGGTTTAATAACTCTTCTTGTAGAATAGAATTCACTTTTTCTATCCTCTGCAACTGTCCTTCAGTTTGATGTAGTTGTGATTCCAAAGTTTGGACATTGACTTTTAGTTTCAGTTCCTGAAATAAGTAATAACATATTGGATGAAATTTACTTAATTCTCAAGTCATACGATATAAAATACATTCAAAAGATTTTATATTAGTTGTCAAATTGATTTTAATATTCTATATACATGAAATGTTCCGTACAACAAAGTTTGTACAGCTTTAAGCACTTAAAAGGTCTTTTATACAGTTTTGAAATTTGGATACTCAGGATATAATAAGGTGATTATCGGCACCATCTGACAAGGTTCCATAAAATAGAAACCATAGGAGGATTGTTGATACCTTGGAAGTAGAGGATAAGGCTTTGTATTAAATATATATACATACTTCACCAACCTGTAATTTGAGAGCTGTATTTCCCTCTACACCATTGATTTTATCTTTCAGAATTTCCATAAGCTTGTCAGTACTATGCGAAGTCATGGCCAACTGTAAGGCGTTTGTTTTTTCAAAATTTGCCTGAGCCAGTAGAGCCTGGAGACTCTCTTCTGACAGCAGCGACATGTGACCCAGATAGCGCTGGTGCAGCTCACTGACAGTTCTTGACAGCCACCTGTGTCATATAAAAAATAATTATTAGATTTACTTACAATACTGAGTTATATTCTAAAAATTTCGTAACATCCTTTTTGAATAGATTCCACTTGTAAATACTTAGATAAACTTAATACAACATACAATAAAAGGCTTTGCTAAGACTACGTACAATAAACAGAACCCTGCTCTTGAATGGACTGACAAGGTTATAAATCAATCTCTCCAAAATCAATTATCCGATTAAGAAGCTGATTCTTCATTATAGTTCGAATTCTATTCCTCTCTTCTTGCTTCTATAGTCGTGTTTTGGGCAATGTATATATGAAAAATCTATTCAAGATTCTTCATTTTGGAGAGTCAAAATGCTAGTGAACACAAACCTCTACATTTTAAATTGAGCTTATTGGACACGATTGTACATCCATACACTGATTTAATTTATCCCTCTACAATATTGTACAACTCTAACTTCTAGTTGCCAACGTATTTTAAAAACAGCAGTCTTCCACTAATGCTGTTTGCACAAACACTAAAATGGATGAATTTTAAGTACAGACTATGAATATCGGTATACATGATCAATGATCAACCTGGTCCAAGATGGATTCATCATTATTTATACCTGATGACAAATTAACCCACAGAACTTGACAAATCTCAAAAGGGGTTTGGCTTGAAATTTTGGGCCACCGTACTCATAAAAGACAATGTAGAAGACGCTTACCTTGACATTATAACACACTTATTAGATCTCTTACGTCAAGTACAGAAATTTACAAGTATAAAAAACACAAGTATTGTGTATGTGTTTTTTACACACAAAATAGAATGATGTGTGATAAAGAAGTTCATTGCTTGAATAACAAGTTTTAACTGTCAGTGCTTTGGCAAAAAATACTCCTGCTAAATGCGTACTAGCTGATGTAAACATTTTTGTGTAATTTGTGCTGGCAATGAATTTAAATTTAGTGTCTCATTTGCTTAATCTATGAATAAAAAACTCCAATAGTTTTTTATTTTTGTTAACAAAATGTAAGTGTACATTGTAGAAGCTTCTTTCTTATTGGATTTTATTACTTAATTTAAAAACAAACACTCCAATAATAATTCAATTTTATTTGTGAATTTAAATGATCATGAAGAATCAGCTGAAGAATCACAAAATTGATTTTGGGGAGATTGATTTATTGATTTAAAATTGAACTATTGATAGACTGTTTGTTTTTAAATTAAGTAGTATAAGTGTAGTAATGGATCAATGTTTGTAAATGGGAAGTAGCTTTGTAAAGACTGGAAGATGTTGGTATTGTGCCGTTCCCTCTATAACTCTTCTCTGAGTTAAGAATATTTTGTTATAAGTCAGAGAATTCCACGAAACTTCATATGCCTGGTAAAATGAGACGTTATGTTATGTTACGCCACTTTATTACACAGACATTCTATTTTGGATATTTTACCTCAAACCACAAATCTATATATAAATGAATGTTTGCGTATTTGTCCTTTATGGAATCGCAAAATATTAGACAGACCATTATGAAAATTTGTATGTATACGTATTTTTTCACGGAGAAGGTTTATAAGCTATGCCCATTGATGTAACTCACCACCAAGTGGCGCTGCAAAAGATAAAAGGTTTCAAAGCGCCTGCACATTATAAACTGCAATTACGTGACAGTTACGTATTAGCATAGCTAAACACTATTTGAAGGCGCTAAGTTATTAAGTATATTTGTCTTTATTTTTGATTGAACTTAAAGTTTGAGTGTTAGACCACTTTATAATAAAGTACATGTACGTGCACAATGTCTATAAACATAAACATATTTTCTTGATCGTGGGCAACAAGGCAAACTCTACATCGGCGTTGTAAATATAATTCAATTAAACCAGAAGTTCACATACACGGGCAAAGCTTACGAAAAGCGTGCAAAGTCGCGGGGAACAGCTAGTACATTATGTTTGTAGGTGCAAACACTAGGAAATCATGACATAACCTTACGTTCATTTACCTGTACTTATTTTTCATATCAGTTTTCTCAGAACAATGGTGATCTTGAAGAGTTTTCATCTTGGTTTCTTGTTGTGAACATAAGTTTTCCAATTTTTCTATTTTGTCCTTCAGCTCCTTCACTTGATCAGCAGAGGCCAGCTCACTTTCCTGGGCCCTCAACAGCTCTCTTGTCAAGCGACCTAGGTAGACAGATTTACCTTAGCTACGTTATGTGTACAATTAGACAGAACGTACACATATACGTACACTGTTGGTAGTACTATTATATTACTTTAATCAACATCATGTCCGTACTCACATAATCAGCTCTATACATTTACTAAGTATTTATAGGATTCCGAATGACGTGTAACAGAATACATTATTAACAGAATGTAATGCATTAGTCGTGTATAGAGAAGTAGTTTTATTCTAATGTATAATGGATATTTTTCTATTATCCAGAGTCCCCTAATGTGGCATGTCTGCTGTATTAACTACCACTTTAAAAAATTCAAGCCTTACATTACCAATATGTGCAACAATGGTAACATTTACATTGGTTAGGAATTATTGCAATTTCAATTTATTATTTCATTCAGTTGGTTTCAACCTGTTTTCTAAATTTAGAAATTTAGTATTTCTAATTTCTACAAACACATTTTTAAATAAGTTGTTTTGTGTTCTTTATGAGTTAATTATTACAGATTTTTGTAGAACTAGATTCTGTCCTATGATAATGTTAGTGAATGATTTGTTCTTATAACAACAAATATTATAAGACAAGAAATGATTACCGATGGTGAGCTTGTCTTCGCTTGATGCAGTCAGTTCCAACACTTGGCGCTGCAGAGCATCGTGTTGGTAGCCGTGACAGTGTCTCAACTGTTCCAGATCTTTCACGCGACTCTCAGCTTGAACCACACTCTCTTGCAGTCTGATGCTTTCTGCCTTCAGCTCTACCTGATAAAATTAACATACTGGGATTGTATACATATTTATAATAAACAAGGAGATGGGTTGCAGCAAGTTTAACACCCAGGTCAAATGTACAGTTTCTCTTTCTAACAGATCTACTTCATACTTAAGCTGCTGATTTAACTAAAAATTAAACATTTTGTATATAAAACAAATAATATTTTGACAATTAAGAAAAAATAAAGATATTTTGAAAACCACCCAAAACATTAGTAGTGTTAGTAAGAATTATACTGGTTTCTGTAAAAAATCAGAACCATGTCTCAAGGAAACAAAATCAACACTGGTGGAATATGTTTGAAATGTTTCAGGAATGGTTATGGAAGTAACACTGAGAACCTAACCAAAATTAAGTAGTCATAGCATTAAAATTTTTATGCATAATTCATATATTTTTATTTTTTAGCAACTATATATTTTAAGGCAGATTTCACTAGTCTTTCACTACTAATTTTTTAAGATAAATTAGTTTTGATATAAGGACAATAAATATTCAGATATGACAACATGTGCTTTACATACTTTTCCATTCTATAAGTTAGGAAATTTAATTTCTTTTTCATCATTAAATAAGTCTGTGCAATTGTTGAAAATAAAATGTAAACTTGTTACTGCTCTGTAAAAATACATTGCTCCAGAAATGTTAAAGAATTATAGTACTTTTGGTAAAACACTATACTGAAGTATCTGCATACACCAACAGAACAAATTATTATAATTTAAGCCTTTATGAAAGCTACCTAGTTTTATTTATGAAGATCGACTAGGTAGGCATATGATTAGCCTTAACCACGGTCCATTGGATCTGGACAGGTATTTCAAAGTTGCTTAATTTTATTGCTCAAAACAGAAATCTTTCTTCTTCGCCTCCTATGAATTTTTCAGAGCAGAGTATATAATTTATAAAATTAAAGAGAATGAGTGAGAGTGCCCTTTGTAGTACTACACATATAAAGCTCAGAAAGAGTATTTAATTATTAATTCTTTTTTAATACTTACATAAGCATCTTTCTAACCTTAGCAGAAATATCCTTCTAATATTTTATTTTGAGAGTTTTATGTTTCAAATGTCAGGCAACTATTTATAAAATCTCTTTTATTGTATATATAAAAATACCACAAGACAGAATACAGTTTGGATATCGTATACCCAGACCAAATAGTTCCACAAACAAATTTTACTTTTCCTACAATGCTCAAGTGCTTTATAAAAATCTACCAGAGCACATATTGGAGGCTGAAGGTGGAAGTGTAGCCGAGTATAAGCAAACAGTGATTCGGTGGTTGCTCATCCTGGTGCTGTTGCAGAGGCACAGTACTAATGAACTAACTGATAGAGAAGTCTGCTAATAGGAAATTATTAAAAATGTTAATAACTAATAATGTTACACTATATATAGTGTAAATGAATTTTATAATGCTAGTAATAGTATGCTTCTTTAACTTGTTTCACATGTTATAACTTGTTGACGTTGTTATACACTATTGTAGTGTCCTGACAATAAATGATTTTATTTGTTACCTATAAGAGAAGTTATTGGATTTGGTTTGCTGATGTGGTTGCACAGTTCTCACTAATATTACGGTAAACTATTATTTTGTGGCTAAGCTGTGGATAAGAAATATATTCTTTTTATACTAATTTATTACTGTTGAACATTTTAATAAAAGCCACAGCATAGAAATTCTTTTCAAGAAAATACTGATATCTGGACTCTTCCCCTTACACAGACCTGTAGTCTATATGGGGAATTCGTTAAGTGAAATTACTGAATTGCATTGTATATACTATCAGTTTTGTTTATGCGAATAAATTTGATTAGGTCTACTACTTACAATAAGTTTTTCACTGTTTGTCAGCTGCGTCTTGACATCGATAAAGCGAGAGTGAGGCACACTGTCCACAAGCTGGTCCCGAAGCTCTGCCTCTGCCAACTGTGAGGTCAGATTCTGCTGGACCAGTGCTGCCAACTGTTTCTCTAAGTCCTTACAGTGGTCTTCGGACTCCTTCAGCTGATCTGAGAGATCATAACACCTTCTTTTAAATTCCTCAACACATCCACAATGTACAATTACAATCATTGGGGTAAAAGGAGTTTTCAAAATAATAATACTCCAAATTTAGTACATATTGACAGTTAAACAAATCTTTATCATGTCTAAAGAATGTGCAATACATTAATTAAAATATTACTTTTTTACATATAGAAAAAAATGTAAAATTATGTCTTAATAATGTTTAGTTTTGAACATGAAATACTGTATTGCTACAAATACATTACTCATAACACCTAGTAATAAGAAAAATACCAGAAAAAATGTTATATACAATTTCTTACCAATTGAAGTTGTTCAATGCTTCCTCAATCAATCAACAACCAAAATTTTTTTATTGCCATAAAATAAAGATCATTGACAAAGTCATTACAGGTGTTATTGTAAATATAGCCAAGTCAGTTATAAAATCTTAGATTATCTATATCTTATGTTACACAAACATAAACCCCACAATACTCAAATACAGCCAGAGGCATTGAGGAATTTAAAATAAAATGTTTTTTAATCAGAAGAACTCGTTCAGTGCATAAAATAAGTTATCTAACAGCCATAAGTAATATTTATTCAAAATTATTTTTTATTGCACATTAGGACTAAGAGTAACAAATGGTTGTATACCCTCAGTGCAATAACAAAATGGTTTTCAAGAGTTTCACTCAATCTATTACAATTAATAGATGCAGCATTTTTTCCAGTATTTAATCCACTGATTTACAGACAAGCCGGAGTTAAAAGATACAGGTAATTGAGTAATTTATTATTGAAAATACTCCACATTATTCTATTTTATTCTGTGTTTTATATTTCAGTATGAAAAAAAACTCTATGGTAGGATATATGTTACAATATTTTTTGAAAAAATTAAGATAACAAGTTTTGATATTGGAGTCAGTTACCGGAATAGAAGCTTCTATTCCGGTAACTGACTCGATACATTATCACAGTTGATTTACATAAATCGCTAAAATATTTAAAAGTTCAAATTTAAATTAGTGAAATTTTGGATACAAAATTATATACAAAAATAATTTAAAATGTTCTTACAATTATCATAAATACGAGAGATCTTACATAATATATTCTGCAAACCTTACAAAATATTTTCTATGTGACTTTTTACTTACCTTTCACAAGTTTGTACATTTTTTCCGAATGACTCTTCATGTCTTTACTAATCTCTTCAGTTTGTTTATTAGAAATCAAAGACTTCTGTTTATCAGATATCTGAAATAAATTTACACATTGTGATGTTAACTTTTACAGCATTAATGCCTCAAGTGCTATGGATAAAAAGTGCTTAAGGAAAATTGTTTTTGTCTGTGTGGATAAATGTTGAAAAATTCATGAAAAACAAATTTGTTTACTTTAAAATAAGCATTTTCATACCATATTTGTAAAAAAAGAGTAAATTACGTTGTATACAAAAGTTAATTTTTGTAACAGTTCTATGTATGGTTCTAAAATATGTAAGGAAAAAGAAAAGATGCTAAACAATGGAAAATTCTTATCTGTAACCTCAACAAATGTGTATGCTTTTTTATTTTAGGAAACTTTCAGACTACATTACAAAGGTCACATTTTATCCTTCAATACAAGAAAATTTATAACATGTACCTTTCTAGAGAGATTTCTATAATAAGAGGACAACAAGCTATACTGTTATTCTTTAATGTACATATTATTTTTGAAAAAGGAAAAACCTCCTCAAACAATTCTTAGCATATTTTAGGAATGTACAATAAAAACTACATTGTAATCAATTAATAGATTAAATGTTGTGAGTACAAAAAACTTGGATTTATGTTACTTAAAAATTTTCATACTTTTTTCATTGTAATTAATTTTCTGTTGTTATATTTTAGTATTTCGATCATTTATATTTTAGTTGTATGTTATTTTTATAATGGAATATCACTTAGAGGAAACTTTTGTGAGACATAATTGTAAATAAGTGAATGTAATTGCAGATGTTATGATGTGTAAAGCAAACTTTTTGTATATTTTAAACAATGACTAAGATAATATAGAATTTTTTGTTCTCTTAGGACAAGAAGCTTATAAATTGCACCTAGTCTTATAAGGACCTTTTTGCTGCTTCCGGAGTGACAGGATATTCTGGAAGGGTAGGGTTGGGGGTAGGGGACGCCTCCTATCGAGATCCATGAAGAAGAATTTATGGCACTAATCTCAAGTCATGTCCCCTCAAAAGAAGGGGAGGCCAGCTCTGAACCAGCCTCTCCAGTCAAGGGAGGCAAGAGGTGGCACACTCTTATATTGAGGCTAGCAAGAACCTCTGAGGTTAGGGAAGAAACCCCACCAACTCCAACAGTCATCTCCTGCAGTAGACTAGACCTATCAAATTGCCCTTGAATCCCAGAATCTCGACATTTGTGGTTAGTGATGTGCCACTCCTGGACATCCATAAGGTTGCCCAAATTTAAGTGACACGTCGGTTTTTTGCTGTGCCCAGTGGTAGGTTCAACTGGAAGGTATAAACCAGCCAGAAGTGATCCCTGCTGGGTAATCATATAGCATACTTCAGTTGTAAACCATATAAAACTATAACTTAGATAATTACATCAATATCAGTATGCATACTTAGTAGTTTTGATACTGTTTTAGTATAGTAAAGTGAATTTGAAAAAGGTGACGTTAGGCTGGGCGTATCGGTCATTAAAATTTCGAAGGTTTATAATAAAAAAATTTCAGTTTTCATATCACATGAAAACCCTATTCTATTTGGACATAAGAATCTAACTTTTAAGGTGGTCTTTAATCTTGTGATTTGTTTTTCTGATACATAATCAGGGTTCTGCCTGTTAGATTTAATTTGACTGAGATATCTAAAATTTAAACCAATTTTTCAACTTATCGCTGCTTTGGAATTAGCTATTTTTAATCTATCACAAATAAGACTACAAAAATGAATGTACTATGATTATGGAAACATAAACACTATTACTGTTATTTAAAAAATACCTGATTTGCATCTTCAGATTTAGTAATTATTTTATCAAAACTCTCCTGGTATTGACTAATTTCTACCTTGAGTTGGTTAATTAACTTGCTGTTCATTTGATCCTGCAAGATAAAACAGACACAAATATTAAAAAAATACATATACTTTATTGCAAAATAAAATATATTTGCTTAAATATTCATATATAAATATAAACATATAATACATTTTAATTATAAAATACAATGAATGAGTTAATACTAAACAGGCATATGTGCTTGTAAACATTAATTATACTCACTATTATAGTTTTGTTGGCAAGGAGCTCTCTGTGCTTAACAGTCAATTTGTTGAATTCCAGCCTCAGTTCTTCAAGTTCATTGTAAGAAAAGCATTCTGCATGTATATTTTTCAGCATTTGGAAATCTGCTTCCAATTTATTCTAAAATAAACAATAGAATATTATAGAATATTTCCCAGACTCATTTAATGGCATTCTATGTAGAAGAGTGACAATTTAATGTATTTCAAACCAAAAGATCTGTTGCAAAGACAACATTAGTAAGTATGTAAGATAATGTAATATGAGAATTATTTTGTAAAATATTGACAGCAAAAATAACTCCATTTGTAAATATACCTTTTCTTGTTTCAATTCTTCTATTTTGTGAACTGAAGTTTGTTGAACTGCTGCCAGCTCTTCTTGAAGCATGTCTCTGTTATTCCTAGCTCGCAAATCCAACTCTTGTAGAACTGAGCATTTTCTTTTTAACTTTTCATTTTCTGCACAAATAGCAGCCAACCTAAAGACACAATTTCAATAAATAATAAACAGAACCAAACACATACACTATAGAGTTTTAAGGTTCATATGAAACTTTTAATATTAACAATCACAAATCTAAACACACAAGAGATCTTTCACTCATTCCTGAACATAAGCAGTCCAAAACTCAAAATCAACAATCTGATCCAAATCCATTACATACTTTTATTAGACCTACCCATATCCAAACGAATATTAGGAATTACTAAAATTGTGGCAAACTGCCATGATGTGTCCTCCATTTGTGTTTGAGTTTGTCATCCACAAAAGCAAGAACCATTATTATCATGAGGTAATTTCAGACCACAAGAGCACACCAGGAAATATTATTGTCATTTCTGTAATTTAGGAAGTGTGAGTACTGACAGGGGGTAGAATTTCATTCATGAGAAGGAATTGGGTTAAAGGGTTTAAACTTTAGTTCTCGCTGGGAAAGCAATTATTCCACGAGGTATTTTAACTAATGGTTGGTTCAGTTGGTTTACAGACAGTAAATGAATTGTAGAATACAAGTGGTAATGTGAAGGAAACAGGGGTTTTCTGGACATCTACCATCGTTTAGTGATACAATACAATCAGTAACACTACGTTTCGAGATCTGCAATCTGATCTCTTCTTCAGGTAAATAACCAGGAGTGTGTAGTTGTGTATTAGGTTAGTACGGAATTATGGACAATAAATTAATTGATAATACAATTGGATGAAGTACATAATACTATGTTACCTAATCGTAGCATTTGCTAGTGAACTTTTCATAGTATCCGGATCTTCTTCTAGTGTCTTCCAATTTTCGGAGTATTCTTTAACTTCTGCAGACAGAACTGCTACTTTCTCTGTGAGAGTATCAACCTCATTCTGCAGACCTGCCCTCACATTCTGCCAACTTTCCTTATCACTTTCATATATCTCCTTCTGCTCAGCCATCGACAACTCTGTTTCACTCAGCTTCTTCACGAGGTTTGATAAATCTTGCTCTAGTTTTGTGTGGTAACCGTTTTCCTTTTCAGGATCCTGTGAATTTAATGTGATGAAAGTTTCAACAGCCATAAATAACCTTATATAAATTTGTAACAAATGAATAAAGTAGTATTTAGTTTAGTTTAAACCTCACCTTGATGCAATACCTTGTAACTCCTCTTAACATAATATTATACCAAAAGGTGGAAAAGATTTACAGAAATTAGAATATTTTTGCTATTTATTTTCAAAGTATATAAAGTTTACCAGAAAGCAGAAGTGAAAAGTTTCCTGCAATACGGTAGTTAAACCTAATGGGCTTGAGGGGAGGTGACACTCCTGCTGGAAATTGGCCAAAAACGGTTTCATACAGAAGTTTATTTTCGTTTTACGTAAACATAATAAATAATTAACCAAATAGAAGAACCAAAGTTTTCTAAGTAAAACAACTGTTCTCTCAATTTTTAATATATCTATTGTATTTGTCACAAAAGTTTATTAAAGTTATTGCGTATTGATGTAAATATAAAAAGTCAACTATTGTACTAACAAAAATTTGAATAAGCAATTTTACTTCCAGATGATCTTTGTACGCTCTTTTATAAATTTAAAAACAAACACTCCAATAATATACTTTTTATTTTTGTGAGGCCTTTTGTGTTCAAGGAACACATCATCAGGCCCACCTAACTGAATAATCATTATTCACTATTATAATTCAGTCTTCATCAATTATTCAGTTATGTGGGTCGATTATTCAGTTATGTGGGTCGATTATTCAGTTATGTGGGTCGATTATTCAGTTATGTGGGTCGATTATTCAGTTATGTGGGTCGATTATTCAGTTATGTGGGTCTATTACTCAGTTATGTGGGTCGATTACTCAGTTATGTGGGTCGATTACTCAGTTATGTGGGTCGATTATTCAGTTATGTGGGTCGATTATTCAGTTATGTGGGTCGATTATTCAGTTTATGTGGGTCGATTATTCAGTTATGTGGGTCGATTATTCAGTTATGTGGGTCTTTAATTTATAAATAATTTCAATAGGAAATGAATGTATTTAACTACTACGTTAAATACATGAATGTAATTTTACGTTATAATAGCTTTTTTAATGGTCTCTTCAACTTAACATGAATCTATTACCTTAAGATTTAACAAAACAAATTATGATACTAGTATAACTATTACGTGTAATACCTGATTTATGATTACCTGAGAACCTTTGAAATCTTGGGCTTCTGGCGATTGCACATCACCTGGCGTCCCTTCCCTAAAGGGTTTAGCAGCAAAGTTTTGGAGTTCATGTTGCAAAACCTCAACTTGACTCAAAGCTTTTTGAAGTTTTATTGATGCCTCGTGTTCACTTAATCTGAAATATAAAACAAAAAAATACCTCTACAACAAATTAAACTCACTATTTTAGAGTTAAAAACAATATTTGTACAACTCCATTAGAATTTAACATATTAAATAAAGTATACTAATCTGAAAAAAAAACAATTGCATTTGTGCACATTAATTATTTTATCTTCAATATGTTCATTTGAGTTTAATTATTAAAAATTAGTGTCAAATTTGTAATATAGACAATAATACACATTGCAATAAATTATTTTTTAAATACATTTATAAAAACTATTATTTTAGTAAACTGTGTTGTGTGTCTTTAGTGCAGGTGTTATTCAGTAGTACCTACAAAATTAATCAAATTTAAATTAGTGCTGGTTAAACACCCTGTATTCTGATCATATACTGTAAGAGTATTTATTTTATTAGTCCAATTATGCCAAATTAATCACCGAGATGTCAATGCCATAAACAAGCTACAAACAATTCTTGTTTATGATCCCTCAGTTACAACAGTGTCCCAGATACGTCATAATCAAAAAATGTCATCTGACTGGATTGCCACTGAGTGTATTAAGATCCCTTTGTACAACAGTCCTTCGGATACACCATATCCAAAATTTCATCTGAGTGGATTGATACTGAGTGTACAAGATCCATCACTCTGCTATCAGTTTTAGTAATCAGTTGTTTGAGCTATCAAAGTTTGGTATACTTAGTCCTTGTGTAAAAGAATCTGTGATATCTTCAATGATTTTTTTTGCAAATATTGGTGTGGTAGACTGAGTTCAGTGAGTTTACTCACTCTAATATTGTGCAAAAGTGCTTATTACCTTACTAAAGAGAGTTAATGATACTGTGGTCAATACTTTAGAAGCTAAAATAACATCAAACCAGTTTTGGGTTCATTCTTAAATTAAAGGCAGCAAAACAATGTCATCCTAATTCCTCAAAAGCAATACCCTGTGCAAACTTCCACAGCAAGGAGAGAGTCAGATCTGCAGTATGAATCAATAAACAAAAAGCTGGAATCCTGTTTGCGACGGTTCATGAATTGATTTTCAAAAGTTATGTCTGAGGTAACAAAAATGTGAAATAGTTGAGGAAAACTTGGAAGGAATAGTACCTCTGATTATCTAGACTTCTGAGATAAACAATACTCTAGGGAATTATTTTGGAGATTTGTATCATCATATACCTCTGCATTCTATGACTTACCTGGAATTTCTAAGTTGCTCTCTAAGAGCAGCGTTATTTCCTTCTACCATGTTTAACTGGGCTTGAAGTCTCATGGCAGGGTGATACCATCCGCTCAAGTGTCTGGAGTCCAGAGCCTCCAGTAACCGTTCCAGACAGGCAGATTCTATTTGCACTGTACTTGCTCCTAAAGCACAACAATGTTCAACATTTTAACTATTACCATACAAATCAAAATGGATAGTTTATATTAATTTTAAAAATATTAAATATAATTAATAAATAATTAAATAGTCCAGAAAGAATGAGGGAAAAGAATTAGAAGAACTTGATTCGAAGAAAAGAAGAATGTTAACATGGAAAAAGTGAAACAAGTGTGGACAAAAAGAAAATCTAAATTATTAAAGGAATGTTGATTGCACTTAACATGATCCAATTGGACCCATACATAAAAATAAAATACCTAATCAATACTGATAGTCTCAACTGTTTCAGAACCTTGATTATTTGTTGTTATCAATTGCTATTTACATTAAAACAAAAAATTAAGTTTCTCGGTGAAGATGTAGAACACAAAACTAACATGTTTAAATCAAACAAATTCAATGGGCAAGTTTTCAAAATAATTTTGGACATTTAAGTTACACAAAATAGCTTATTAGCTATTAAAAAAAATTATTTAAAACATTAAAAAAAATTAAAAAATAATTTAGATCTCCTACCATCATGGCTACGAACACTGTCAAGGATTTCATGCATGCCTTTTCTAAGAGCTTCATTCTCATCTACGACATCCTTGAGTTTATTCTCCAGTAGTTCTGCTTCTCTGATCAACATTTCTTTGGTTTCTTCACTAATACCTGAAAAATATTGGATTGTTTTTAACTCTTTCATTGGTATATTTTTAACTGAAAAAGTCTCCTAAAGGAGGGTTTATTATTAATCCAGTTACATTAGATTTGCTGAAAGAAAAAACTAATAAAGGAAGCAAAATAATTTCACTAATAATAAATCTATGAAATTCAAAGAATAACAATAATTGATTAGTCTATTTTCATCAAAATATTTATACACCACAAAAAAATCATTATCAGTTTAATCAAGTAAAAATACACAGATTTCTTATGTTTTCAACTGCGTGAAAGACTGGGAAGCAGCCTGGAATGCAGGTGTGCTTTTTAAAAATTGTAAATGTTTAAAAAATAGTACAGGTGAATGACACAATTAATTACCTTGAACAACAACTGGGGGTTGGCGAGAAGAGTCTTCCTCGGAGCTGATCACCTCTGGCTCATACCCAACATTCTTCAGTTGACTTTTCAACCGGCTAATAGTCTTTTTAAAGATTCTATTCTGTAACAGATAGTAAGTCTTTTTAATTTCACAATAACTATCTCTACAAATAATATATACACAAAAGTCTGTACACAAACTTTAGGATCTTGTTCCATGGACTAAGAGGAGCTATAAACTAAGTTTTCAAAACTCGTTACAGCCAATAAAAATACTTCTCTGATGATGAAAGTGATCAATGATTCTATTTTCTTAGAGAATATTGATCATCACATTGGAGATGGTTTTAACGACACAGAGTTGCATATTATTTTTAAGATACACAAAAAAGAATATGGATAGTATGAAACAATAAAATTTATACAGGGTGTTCACAAAAGAGTACCACAAACTTCTTTGGCTGATAGTACTCATCATTCAAAACAATAATGTCCTGTAAACATAGATCAATAAATTTGTGGTTTAGCCGTTACTTTGTATTTTTTTTCATAAAAAATTAATATCACTAGAAATAGTAAAGCTAGATATACGAAACTTTGCACCCAGGTAGTAACATATAAGAGGAAGTTAAAAAAATAGTTATTTAATTTAATATAAACAAAATGGCACCTGTTGAACATTTTTGAGTAAAATAACAAAATAACCAGTATAGTTATAAAAATGTACATGATACCAACTATATTGTAATTTTTATAACATTTCTTTCTTTCCTTTATAACAATACTCAGTAAATTGAAAGAAACTAGAAGAAGATTCAGATACAGTGTGAAAAATTCACAAGCAAATGCTACTATTAGGTAACATACTGTTATGTATATATTAAACATTAACTTACATAAACTGTGAATAATAAATACAAATTTTATTAAAGACGATGTTCTTCTTCTTCTATGGGGCAGCCTACTGCTTCATGCACTTAAGCCTCAAGGGCCTTTTGCACACCCTGGAAGCACACCATGAGGCCTACCAGTCTATGATTTCAGCAGAGAACTTTAGATATATTGCAGATTATATGAACTTCATTCAGACCATAAACTGTACTCAAAGTGAGCTATTTTGGTAGTAAAACCCAGAACCTCCCAAATACTCTGTGGGAACTTCCCAAAAATCCCGAGCTCAGTTATCACACTTGTTAGCGTTTTATAATTTGGTTTTCGTAAGAACTAATAACTTACAAAATACCTTATCTATTTACATACTACAAATACTTACCTGTACTTTAAGTGTAAGTTGAGTGTTGTTTGCTGACTCCAGCTGCTGAGTTATCTCACTAAGCTTTGTCTGGTCAGCCTTGTACTTGGCCAACACTCCATCCACTCTGACAACTGCATCCACGTCTAACCCTAACTTTTCTCTGAAACATGATGTTAACGTTTGTATGGTTATGGAGAACAAGCTGGCTTATTATCGAACTTTAACAAATAACAACTAGAACATCAATATTAATTACATAAAACTAAACATTTATTTTTAATTCGTAAATATTCATTATTACAAAATTCATTAAGTTACTATAGGTATATAATAGTAAATGTTTTATTGTTAATAAGGCAATTAATTTTACAGATTAGGTTAAAAATGCTCTAGAAAACAATAAAAAGTGTTTAAATTTGGTACTAAATGTTTGATTAGTGCTAGTAAACCCAAGATGGGACCTATGTGGTACTGCAATACAAATTTGAATCAAAGGGTCAAACAAGGTTGTTTTTCAGAGCAGAAAAAGAGGAAACAATGAACATTGTGGTGTAAGATGTGCTGTAAAAACACCAAATATTTGAAGAAATCAGGTTTGGAATCGGAAACAATCTTACATTAATATACTTTTCAAGAAGTCAAACAGTTATAATTTCTTTCATCTGCAAAATTAGTTTCGCTCACATTAATAAAAAGTTATACAGTGAAAATATAGTGGTAAACACAACAAAAACTACAATGTGCAAGTATAACAAGGGGCATGGTGGACAGAAAATGGATTATTGCTATTGTAACTATTTCAGAAGGTCAACAATGAGGTGAAAGTTATAGCATAGAAATATGCCCAGGTACTGTATGCTCAATCATGTCACTAGAAACTTTGAAACATAAAAGCCAAGGACATTCTTGTTACATATTTGTGGAAGCATATTTGAACATTCTAGGATCTTGGTGGTTATCACCATTTTACTGTCAGCTCCAGTTAAAACTTCATCTCTCCTACCACTGGTGCTAACGCACAAACAGTTGAATCTTGGAGGAAGTTTGGAAAGTGAGTCTCTGCAGACACAACCGCAGACCATCTGTGTGAGTACCTGTATAGACGTGAAGTGGGAATGTCAAAAGAAAATCGATTTGATCATTTTATATACACAATAAGAGAACTGTATTCATTAGTTTTAAAACTTTAAAAAAAATTTGGTTTAGTGTTTTTATTAGAGTAGAAGCATCTGACAGTGAACTACCATTTTGTTTTATTGGTTAATTTAGCTGTCGACGTGTCACAAGTCTTCCCACACAAGAGGAAAAAGTGATACAACTTTTACATAGAATTTTGAAAATTATTCTTTAAATTTATTAAAATAATTTTAATCTCAGGGTATTTGCAAAAAACTAAGTAAGCCTACAGCTCTATAATCCAGACCCCAACAGTGTTTGAGAATGTGATAAAAGCCTTATGCAATGCTATTCATAATTAATTATCGTTGAGTACACTGTAGAGTTAGTTTATTAATGTACCTTAGAATCCCTTTCTTCTTTTTTAGAATATCAATAATTCACTTTCATAAATAACGAGTATGTGGTAACATCAATTTACAATATTAGGATTTAAAAGCAATCAAAAGTCCAACTAGATCTTCAATCTTATACATTGTGTGCCATCAGACTGTATGTGCATACAAAATAAGTTTTAGCATAAGAACGATCCCAAAGATTAAATATTGAACATTTATTTGAATTCCTTTTTAGGATTTCAAAACATTTTTTATATTAAATTTTTAAGTCTTACAATATACCTCAGAGCAAGATTTTCCTCTTCGAGTAAGTTGGCATCTGCCTGCAGTTGATTCCCAGCCTGAATCAACTGCTCAATGTGCCTATCTCTGATCTTCTTCTGTTTTTGGAGTTCTTTGATTTGTTCCATTGCTTCGGGCAAGCCAAACACTCCAGTTTCATATTCTCTCAGCTGAATTACCATTTCTGTCATCTGAAAGTGAAAAATCCTCTTAAAATCATCATGAACTCATGGAACACTGGAATACTAAGATGATGTTCAGTAGACACTCTCCATTCGGTCTCGGATGGTCTGGCTGGTCTGATGAAAGAAGGCAGTCTCAGATAGTTCATGGCTAAAAATCAATACAATTCAACCTATCTAAGTAAGTATTATTCTGATTGTCATTCCTAGCGTCTGCAATGTCTATATTCCATATTTAATACATTTTCATTATGTGAATGGAATGATATGATTATTCAACAGCAGCTTGAGTAACAGTTATTAAATTATACATTCTTGAAGCTCTTTTTTCTTATTAGAAATTATATATTAATTTAAACAAACTCTCCAATAATATAAAGTTTTTATTTTTGTGAGGCCTCACAAAAATAAAACTTTATATTATTGGAGAATTTGTTTAAATTAATATATAGTTATTAAATTGTTTAAACCTTCTTAATAGTTCATTTTACGTGAATTATAGAACTTTATTATAAATTTAAAAAATACCTCCAGTTAGTCTGCCTTAGTGTCCGGTCTCGAGGTGGTTGAACTAGAGAATCTACTGTAGATAAAATTTCAATACTACAATAGTTGATATTTTTAATACAATAGATACACAATACCTAAAAGATAATTATAGACAGTTTGTTTTCTAGTTTCAAAAACATTCATAACTTTTATGTTCAAAGCAAAGCTATACATGTTATCTTTTCTTTACGCTGCATTACTCAGTATAAAATCTGGTAATTTAAGATTGCAGTGTTTTTGTAAGTTTGGGCTTTATATATCCTGGCTGCTTCTATAATCATGGATGTGACAAATATTCAAACTTTAATAGTTTAAATAATAAGACCGTCAGAGATTCAAATGAAGTGTGAAGCCAAGTAACTCCGTTTATGCAGATTGGGGTTGTTAAAAAAGAGTCAGTATTATGGCTGTAACTACATTTTTCCTTTCATTCCTATTTATATAATTTATTATCTCCTTTCTGTTTATATTGCAAAATAAACTACTCCTACTTTTTAATACTCTAAACTTTATTGTGCATTCTGAAACAAACAATGCATTTAATATTTTTTTAATGTTTGCACTTGGAAATTTGGAAAGAAATCTTTAAAAATCTGTGAAAATTATATAAGAAGATTCATTTAATTATCAGCCTTAATTTTATGATAATATTTCTTATGGCTAAAAGTTAAAAAGTTGATTAATTTGATATTTGACGATTTCTAAATATGTAAACATGAGCATAATATAAATGATGAAATTAATTCTGGCTAACTCAAGACTATATGTTATTTGTTGATAAGTGTTTGCATGTTCCATCTTCAATTACTTTGCACTTGTCTGTGCTTGCAAGTTGTGACAAATACTACCTTTGCTATAGATAAACCGCTCGCAAAGAAATCTGTGCAGAAGCAAATAATTGAGCAGTTGCACACAGGTGGGGCTCCCCTCCAGTGGTGGGGATTGGAACAACCATTTTGAAGTCTCTGTTTGATCCACGTGGATCATGCCTAGATCACACAATTTTTTTTACACAACAGCTACTTACCTATTCTATTCTATAACTATATAGTATTCATCACAGCGGCGGAGGGGTATTTTCCCCACTCTGCGTGAACTAAAATCGGCCCAGTGTCTTTTTGTAAGTGGTTTATGTATAGTTATAAACCAATGCAAAAAAAAACCGTTACTCACAAAATCCTACGTTTACCAGAGTTTGAAAATGAACTTAACCCATTGAGGAAGACACACGCTCTGGTTACATGCCAAGTGGTTTCGGACTGAATGCCGGTTACGTATTCTATGTTAAACCACTCTGTTTTGATATGGACCATTCTAGGTCTGAAAATATAGAACAGATATTCCGGCCATGATCTTTACTGCTTCCTTTACTAAGAAGATAATAGATTTCATTTTTTTTTATTACTGGCAGCACCGAATTGACGACCTGTTTGTTGGAACGTTTTATCACTTGAAGATCTAGATGAAGCTTATTTGGATTATTTTCTAATCATGTTTCCAATATTTTTTATTAATTTTAATGCAATTTTGTGTACAGTGAATAAAGAAAATTCAGAGAAAAAGAAGTTTGAGTAAATGTCCATAAAAATCATAATAAACATTACTTGTAATATTTTTTATTAACTTTATGATTGAGCTTCTTATTATTGATGTATGTGTATGAACATTTTTATTTATATAAAAAAAAACATTATATTTGAGGTAAAGTATGTTAAGTTGGAAAGAAAGTAACTAAAAAAAATAATAATGTTTGTTTCCAAAGATTGAAAAAATATACATAAATGTATGTAAAACAATTACATTTTTTTTACAAATATGGTATTTAGTAGATTCAACCAAGATTTTACAGCAAAGAAAGTAGTAAAAAACTAATGCTTTATCTTTTATAGATTTTGCTTTAGAAAACTTTAACCAAAAGTCTTGCATATCCTCCTAAACTTAATTCCTGCTATCTGTTCTGCAGAGGCCTCAATAAATGCTTCTCTATGGGTTAATGTACTTGAATAAAATTTAAAATTTGGATGTTAGCATAGTTAAAAACTTTATTTTCACAGTCAAAAGGAGCTTAAACCAATCTAGCTTTGAGCATTATTTGTTCATATCACCTCTTCTGCTTTCACTTCAGCATCATTCTCTGCATCTGCTACTCTGGCCTCTAGTAACTTCAGCCTGCTCTGGGCTTCAGACAGCTCCTTTTCCATCTTCTTCCGTCTTGGAGACTCCCCTTGTTTGCTTGGTCTGAACATATTTTAACTTTAATTTATTATAATAACTAATACTCTGTTTGAAGTTTGTGTTTTACAATGGAGGGATTGTGAAGGAAACAGGATTTTCCAGACATTTGCCATCGTTCAGTGGTAAAAAAATCAGTAACACTATGTTTCGAGACCTGCAATCGTAGGTGGTTGGTCGACGAATGCAGACCTATTGTGACCTGTATTCTGTAGTTCAGTTTTAATGATTAGTGTTGTGTTTAGTTTTTTATTAAGTGCATGTTATAGAGTTAGTGAAGTTGACACACAACATGGTGGTTGTGATTCCTGACTTAGGCGTGTCACAATGCTCTGGTATGATTTCTTTATTTTCTCCTAGATTGTAATTATGTGTTAGGTTAGTTATTTGCCTGAAGAAGAGATCAGATTGCAGATCTCGAAATGTAGTGTTACTGATTTTTTGTATCACTGCACGATGGCAAATGTCCGGAAAAATCCTGTTTCCTTCACAATAACTAATAATTTAACAAAACTATATTTCATTTTCAAACAAACTATTTACAATCATCTACAGGATAGCAGCTTTCTGGTAATACTATTATGTTCAATTTATTATCTAAAGATATAAGCATTACTTAACTTATCAATAATTACATATACAAATTAAATAAACCAAGTGGTTGATTAAAACTTACTTAGATTTAAGTTGTGCTCTCAGTTGAGTGATTATCTCTTTACTTTCAGCAAGACTAGCATTTGCTTGAGCAAGCTGCTGTTGCAATTCTTCAATTTGTTCTTCTCTGTTTTCTAGACTCTGAAATTCAAGTTATTACATTACTGTACGTGTAAACTCACACATTTTAAAACCGTGATGCATAATTAAAGAACAAATTATTGAAATATTCACTTGTACAATTTAACTTCTAAGTTTTAATGGAAATATATAGTAGTCCTCACTATTTTAGTCTATTTTTAGGTCTCCTACAAACAACACTTTCATAAATTGCATGCAGTTTTTATTTCCAAATTGTCATACAAGTATTACAAGGTTTGAAAACTAACTTTTATTACTTTCAAAATAATTTCTACATTACTTGATTGTTGTAAAGTATAAGTATTTTTGTCATGATCGCACAAAAATCAAAGGGAGTAGCAAGAGTGGGTGCTCACATTTGTAAAAAGAGCTAATAAAAAAATTTAAAAATACAATTAAAATATTTTTTACTGTTGGTGTAAACAAAATTGCTGTCAGATAAAACCATTCGTAGCCAATCCATGAACGTATAAACATCTATTTCTAGATGTCCCACCTGTCTGATTCCAAAACGCCTTTCATTCAGCCTAATTTGCTATTGTTTTGTTTGGTAATATTGAAGTTCGTTAATATTGAAGTATAATATATTTTGATACAACGTTGAAGCAATGATAACTTCAATGCTTTTATCCTAAAAAAATTGATGCAATCAGCAAAGTGAAACATGAATATATAGAAACTAGATGAGAGAAGCATAGAATATAAATGTGGCATTTCAGTTTTATTACTTCCTGTGTGTATATGAATAAAAATCTACTTGGATAGATCAGTATATTTTTAAAGGCTGGTTTATTTTTTAGTTTGTATTAAAACTGATAAAAAAAACATCAAAATGCCAAAAAGAGGAAAATTTGTGTTGAAAAATGTGCCAATTCATCCAAATATCAATCAATTAAAATCAAAAGTTACAATTTGTAATTTACATGATTACTTATCAGCTTGATATGGAATAGAGACCAAGATTACACAGATATTGCAATCGAGGCCAAGTGAAGAAAATTCCATCTGGGTACAAATCCATTAGAAATCAGCAATCAGAAATTCTTTATTATTCATATTCTTAGAGAACAGAGTAAAGGTCACGTGTTTATGTTACAATTATGTAGGAGTGTATGTTTGTTAGCTATGGGTTCCAATCCTCCACTGCAGAAACTCTTGTATAGTGTAGAATGGACGTTGTAGAAACCAGGTTTTTAGTAGGGGGATGAGTTCCTTTTCTGGAAGCCTTCTTAAGCTGTCGGGCAGTGTGTTGAAGAATAAAGCTCCTCTGTAGGATGGTTTTTTCTCAGTCAGGCTCAGGTGGTGCTGTTCAAGTAGGAAGTTTCTTCCGTGTCTGGTGTGATAGGGGTGTCTGTCTCCTGTTCTTGTTTGGCCTGTCTTGATTGCGTATAGGATTGTTTCCTGAATGTAGAGCCCTATGAGGGTCAGGATTCCTAGTACCTTGAAGGCTGCTCGGCATGTGTCCAGTGGTCCAAGGCCTTTTAAAGTTCTGATTGCTCTTTTTTGGATGACAAGCACTCTGTGGAGGTTTGTGGCTGTTGTCCCTCCCCAGGCTATCAGACCGTATCTCATGTGAGACTCAAATAGCGAGTAGTATGCTGTCCTGGCTACTTGAGGGTTGGTAATTTGTTTAATTCTTCTTACTACATAGAGGCTACTACTTAGTTTATTGCAGAGTTTATTCACATGGGGTTCCCAGAATAGATTTTGGTCTATGATTATGCCGAGATATTTTCCTGAGTCTATTGTGTTTACTTCTGGAAGGCCTTCATGGTAGTTTTGCCTGGGCGTGTTGATTATCTGTTGTGTTTTGGAGGCATTTAGAACCAAGTCATTACAAAGGGAATTCGTCTACCTGCTCCTTCATATGCTCATACTGTGATAGAGTTTTTGTTTTTCTATAGAATACTATAACAACCTATCAGGGAAAAATGTTGTATATAAAAATTAAATATAAAAGTAAATTAATACAATATATAAAAGTATGTGCAAAATTCTA
>NW_025778846.1:0-66749 GCF_021130785.1 Homalodisca vitripennis | reverse complement strand
GTCCGGAGACCGTGCAGGCCATTCTATTATACCACGCCTACCAATCCACTGACCACGTAGCTGAGTTCCCAGGAAATGTCCGTACAGCATGATTATAATGTGGTGGGGCACCATCTTGCTGGAAATGAACGATTTATTCTTCAAATCCATGTTGATTCTCCCTAATAACAGTATTTATTGCAGGAAAAATTTATTCTTGTAACATATTCAAATACAGTTGACCATTGAGATTCTCATTAATAAAAAATGGTCCTATAATGTAATTCCCAAAAATCCCGGCCCACACATCAACTTTTTCTAGGTGCGAGAATGGGGATTTTCTGTGCCCCCAGTAACCTGCAGTTGTGTTTGTTCACATCTCCATTGACGAAAACTTTTTCAGTAACTTTATCACATACATTTGGGAAACATCACAAAGATTTGCTACTAATGTGGTGGACTGCTGGGGATCTTCAACAAATCGTGCAACAGATTTCAAACTGTTTGTCACCGCCTAAAGGAGGCCGACCTAAACGTGGGGCATCTTTGATGGAACCAAATTCTCGGAACTTATTTACTAAAACTCATAAGTATTTCCTCCTCACAGGTCTATCAGGATGTGCCAAATTAAACCGCCTTTCTGCCTTTGATAATTTTAATTCGAAGCCCCGAAAGTAAATGTCATATCTACTTTATCTTCGTGACTACGTGCCATTTTTACTCGTAATCAGTATTAATTAGATAATATTATTTAAAACTTACAATGCGAAAGTGCATCTAAATAAATTATCGTAGTAACACTGAAACACATAAAAACTTTTAAAAATATTTCACGGAAAAGTAACCTCACAATACCACTGGATATCATAACTACTAAGATATCATAACTACTGTCAAAATATGACCTGTTCTCACAAGATTGAAACAAAGAATGGACTAGTTTGTACTAACTGTACTTCGAACCGGGAAAGCCCAGCCACTCATTGACAATAAACTCCTATCCAGTTTACTTTCTAACATTGGATTCTTCGTCCATTGCATGCCTCACTCATTGAGGACACAAACAACCAATAAACCTGTTTCCACGTAGACGGAAACTGTACCCAAACAAAATAAATTTAGGTGTAAAGACGTAATTACAATTTTTATTGGCTATGTTGTTGGAAAAGAGATAGCTATCTCTAGTTTTCACCCACTATTTAAGTTTTTCATGCTCTTTAAAATAAGGCGTCACTTAATAGGGGTTTACATTTGAAATCTTTTGGTTACCCCCACATAATAAAAATTTTCAATATCATAAAATGAAACTTCCTTTCCATATTGCACCACTAACCGAAGGATATCCCCTTATATTACCTATAGAAAAAGTAGAGGGGGGGGGGGTCCTGACTTCATATTCATCCCTGTATAAATTTTTTTTTTTTTAATTCTTTATATAGGCCTAATAATTACCTCTTCTCTACTATACCAAATTGCAAAAATGGAACACGAATCTGGTTTATTTATTTATTCCTCCAACGGGATTACACAAGTAGTACAATTAAATAAGTTAAAATGAGTATAAACGAACTCATGTGTTAGGAGTAATTTAAATGTATTCATATCTAACTATAATTCCCTTTCTTTTTTCTAAATCTCAAGCATAGGGTGTGGGTTTAATATTAAAGTGTAGGTACATAATTATGACTCCATATTTATTCACCTACAACCCAAGAATAGAATGAGAATCCGTTTATGCATAATTATGCCTCTATCTGTATGCGCCAAATCCCAAAAATAGGACGTGAGTGTAATTCAAAAGTTTCAGTACATAATTATGACTATCTTTATTCACCTCAAACCCAAGAATAGGATCTGAGGCTAATTCACAAGCGACGGTATGTAATTAGGACTCCATTTATGTTCATCTAAATCCCTAGAATAACATGCGAGTGTTATTCACAGGATGACTATCTTTATTCACCTCAAACCCAAGAATAGGATCTGAGGCTAATTCACAAGTGACGGTATGTAATTAGGACTCCATTTATGTTCATCTAAATCCCTAGAATAATATGCGAGTGTTATTCACAGGTGTCGGAGAATGAGTTGCGTTTATTTCTAAAATATTGTTACCCGCTTGTGATTCGCTTTATATTTACCAAACACCCAAGATATGATTATTACTTTTAAACATAAAAGCATGAAATATAAAAATGTAAAAAAGGTTTAATTAGTGAAAGAGGTATTATTCTAAAGCCTACTTTTGATTCTTAAATGTATAATACAACGTAGTCACTGCAGCTCATACGGTGATATTTGGATTTAGTACCTGTTTATGGCTGTTTGCATTTAAAAGATTTCAGATATTGATTCCATGAATCCATGAAGCCATCTTCCATGAAGACGTACTTATTCTAATTAATTTTATAATATAACTGAAATAAGAGCTGAGATGAGAGGATAAAAGAGAATTTCATCGAACCAACCAAAATTCAACTCGATAACACTACACAACTTAGTATATTCCTAGTAATGATCACGTTTTTTATTATATAGAGCATAAATTCTTTCCTAATGAGGCTTGAAACATAAAATAAAACCCTTATACTTTTGCTTAACACAATGGATGTAATAATTATTTTAAATAATATTCATATTGGAGCGCACGAATTTCCAGGCTCCTTAAGAGAGCAGTGCACTGAAGAGAGTTCGAATTAAAAAATGGTGTATGATTTTGATGCCTATCACAGGTTTTTTTTTTATATCTAGATTAATATTACGATACCTTTTAGCACTACAATCAAAACCGGAACGGGTTTCTAGTACATATTAAGAACTGTGAAATAAATTTTTATTGTTATTCGGTACATTTTGCTTCAGTTTGTTTTGATATTGAATAAAGAAATACATACTTTTAATTAAAATTGTTAAAATATCCAATGTATTATTCTAATATCACGTAATAAAATGGGTAAAACGACGAGAAACCGAATTATTTAAAGAATCTTACTTAAGTGAACAAAATAGCTCTTCTATATTTGGCGAGTTCTGAAAATCAAGCGTTGTAGAAGAATGATGTAATGATGTTAATAAGAAGTTGAGATAAAACTTTGTTTCTCTCATTATGACCTTGCGCCTGAATAACTTTGAAAGACAACTCTCCACTCTTTCTTGGTTACAATACAATACCACGGAAAATGCTTATACGAGTATTTTATGTGTGTCAGTTAATGGTTTTAGGATAGTTATAAATAAGTATTCTATGCTACACATTATAGTTTGTTAAGGAGATATTTTACTATGCAGATTGTATTGATAGATATACTGTAACATATACGATATACGAATATAACTTGATTTGTTATGATTTCATTACATTTCTTTCATCTTCGAATGACAGATGGACACTATCAGTATATATAAAAGTAAAAATGTTCTTGATGGGAAGTCACGTCGTGTCCCAGATGGATAAATATCATATTATATAAGATCTAATGCTCTTACACATTTTTTTTAAGAAGAAAAAACCTTCTATAAATACATGTACTAAATGCTCAGTTATTACTTTGTGAATATATTTATGATTTTAAAGTATATAGTTTTTATATTTAATTTTTCTAGCCGTAGAGAGAGGAAGAATGCACGATATACTTATAAAGACAAATGAAAAAAATAAAACTTCTTATAAATAAAATATAAACCGTAAGTAGACTGTAAGACGTACATAGTATAAAACAATGAATGCCGCTTTTTAAGGCTATGTATGTACGGCTATTGCCATATATAAAAATTTTATTAAAGTAAATAAATGTCGTTTGACAGGTATTTGGTCCTCCGATCATATGTTAGTTTGGCTATTTAAACGCATATGAGACAGATGCGGCCAAATAAAAAATAATTGAATCGTAAAAAGTAAGGACTCTGTAGCGTAATGGTAGCACATTCACCCGGCAAGTGGGAGATCTGGGTACTAATCCCGCGGAGCTAGTACTTTTTGTGATTCAATGTTTTATTGAAATTACATATATAAATGTGTGTGTGTGTGTGTGAGTGTAAAATCAATTCATAATAAAACACACAACAGCTAATATGATACCAGTATTATAAAGATGTGCTTTTAAAATTGTACTGACACCTCACATATTATCACACCTGAACAAATATATTCGTCTATCACAAAGAACACTTGATTTAGTAGATAATACAGAAACCTACTTAATAATTAGAGCAGAACTAATTAATAAGAAGATAATACTCTTGGCACAAATGCCGTATTTGGTTCCTCAGAGCGAGCATAACGGCTAAAGCTTTGGTGTGGTGATTGATAATAATGAGAGAGCGACTGGTATAAGCGTATTAAGGATTGCTGATTCCGATACAATCGTAGCTTCTACACCTTCGAAACTGTGAGTGCAAATCCTCTGTTGCGTAAAAATTGATCACAAAATCAATCACGTCTAAATATGAAGATTAAAGATATCATTTTAATCTCTGTAAACACTGCTGATTTGAGGGACCAATTATCCTTCCCACATTGCATACATTTAAAAAACATAATTACCCAATCTTTCTTTTAGAATTTTCAAAGTATAAAGATACTAAACACTACGTAAAATTGGTAATATTGTAAAACTTTAAATGCATTACGCATTTTATGGATGAACGATGTTGGATAATGTGAGTACAAAATAATTAAAATAAATTATCACTCCACAACTATAATTTTCCAGATCCAAGCTATGACCTACTGCTAAGATCCTACGTGTCCTTAAATAAACTTATTCACGTGAAAATTTGAAACCAATTAAAAAAATTAGATTCTAACAACAACCAATGAAAGATTTGGGCGCTTAATGGCTAGAAACAAAACATACATGTATTAGAGCTATTTTTTAACCAGTGTTAACAAGTTTCAAATATTTCAGGGTTTAAAATTTTTTTTAATCCGTTGTTCAGAATTTCCTCGTCTGTTATTCGTCTAAAAAGCTACATGCTTGGCAAATTTAAAGTTTCTATCACTTTTAGAAGTAGGTTATAATTTGTATCCTGTATTAGTGAGACAGTTTCACATAAGCTTGTGTACTTTTTAAACTGTATAAAAATTAAGACAATTTCATAATACATACATTCAATATATTGACATGTAAATTTTATACGAATGTATTCTAAATATACAGTGATTTAGGACCTTTATTATTTAATCTATTCATAAACGTACTTTCTTTATATTTCAGTAGAAAATTTTCAAAATATGCAAACAATTTACAAATACATAATGCCGTGAACACAGTGCAAGATTGGTAATATTGCTGAATGATTTAAAATCTGTGTTTAGATAGTATAGTTTAAATAATTTAGAGTTAAGTGTTTCAAAATAATGTGTTATGTCAATTTATCGTAATATATAGCCACTTGAGTTTAAATTTAAAAGTTTTATTACGGAATTTTAGAGTTTTGCCTTAACCTCATTTGCTCTCAAAAAATTCTTTTTATATGATTTATGTAATTATTTCTGAGATGTAGACTTGCAATATTTCATATAACCACAGCGAAGCCTGTTATTTGAAGTTGCGTACCTCTATCTGGGCGTGGTTGAAGGCCAGTTGAGGAAACAACGTAATGTCAACTGCATTAATATGTCCACGTGTGGTTCCAAGTGGTTCCACCAAGGGCTTCTAACATATCATTTACAAATAACAAGATTATAAGTATTTTTGTATATAAAACTGTATGAAATCAGTTTTAATACATTGTTGTATTAAAAGTATTCGTTAAACCTTCTTTATACAACACAGATAATGGATAAGAACTGTGAAAATCGTTGAATATTAAGCAATCTATTACAAAGCTACAATAATGATGGGTTAAAATTGATTATCTCCCACCAACAGTGTCATAGCTTTACGTAAAGAGAAGGAATAAGTTAAATTAATTACCTTTTTGTCTGGATAGACGTACAGATTACCCTTGGCCACAACCTCAATAGTTCTTTCTTGGACTAAGTGGGATCTATTTTCAAAGTTTAAAGTCTTTACGGTCTCAACAGCGTGTTCATTGGATAATCTATCTCAGCTCAGCGTTACCGGTCAAGCTAGGTGTCCCTCAGGGTTCTCTCATCTCAGCGACTCTTTTTTTTACTTTTTTTGGAGTTAAACCTCAATGGAAAACCAAATGCTTTTGCTGATGACATTGCACATTTTTACTGTCATAAAACTATTGAAGCACTTTCTGAAATTATAACTGACGATCTGCATACATTAAGAAATTGGTGTGAATTAAATGCAATGTAAATAAATGTTAGCAAAACAAAATATGTAAATTTTGATTTTAAAGGTATAAATGTTTTTTATAGCTTAAGTATCATATCAGTCGTTCTTGTGAGATTAGCTGTAAGGTGATAGGTCTTTTACACTACTAATCGTTGACTCAACGACCCTTTCTGAGAAAATAGCAAATAAGACAGGGTCATTTAGTCTACAGGTCGTTGAGACAACCAACGACCCTATTTTGATATTTAAGATTTTCTACATAGGTTCGTTGTGACAATGACCCAGTAAAATGAATGAAAAGGGTCAATTACTCAACTGGGTTCGTAGCAACAACGCCACTTTTTGCCTGTTTAGTTCAATATTTCGAAAAATGGGTTCAGCTATTTACAGGTTCTATTAGTCAACTAGGGTGTATATGTCAACTGAGTGCAGCCAGACGATGTGGCGATGTTGCCGCGCATTAGACGTAAGGCACTCGGTGTAGCGCTCGTGTTGGTGTAACGTACACTATTCTCTTGCCAGTATAAATTTACTAAAATAATAATTTGTTTTGTATTATTTTAAAACTATATGAATACAAACCCCTTTTAAACGGAGGCAGATGTACTTTATAAGCAGTTAAATGCTAAACTGTACTAACTAAGACAAATAAAGATATAATACAAATAAATTTGTAAAATGGAAATTTTATAGATAAGTAAATTATAAAATATTAAGAGTACAGATCTATTTTTTAATATTAATTAAAAATGGTACGTAATTTTGAAAGTAATAAGCAGTTTTCCTTAAATAAATGAACGATTTAAACGTATATTTTCAACTTAAAATTTTTACGAATTAGTTATAAAATATATGAATATAAATTTTAAATTCATGTCAAGTAATTATATCATCTTGAAACATTTTTTTATTCGTAATATTTAAATTAATGTATAAAATTTCAATGTTGTTTGGCAAAACATTCCTTTTATTGCCGTTACCTCGTCTTGTAATTTGAATACGTTGTTAACTCTATCTATATCTATTAATTTATAAATAGTTAACTTTGTGGATTAATTAAAGTTGATACTTCAACTTAATAAATACTCTTAATAACTACAATGAATATTGACATATTATTTTTAATATACATTTATGCTGATTAATAATGTCTGAGGTGGATAAGAAGTCATGGAAGGTTTCGTTAAGAGGGTCAACTTTAAGATTAAATATTAAGATCTAACCGTATCTAGTAGTCTAAAGAGAATCTTAACTGTAAGCATAGGTTAAGTTGCTACCACCATTTAAAAATTCTTCATTATAGAAAATGAATTACATGAGGAGAATTACATTTCGGCAACGCCCACAAAAGCCAATAAATATTTTTTAAATGGTTCCATAATAATATTTAGTACACGCAGACCGTCTAATAAAGCACACCCATATCACATCATTCAGAATTTTGGGTTGTTGTTTTGAAAGTTTTTCTGTATCAATTTAGAACCAATTAAGCACCACCACGACAAGGTCGAGATTTAAACCGAATGTTTTTTGTTCCAGCACTTTTCTTCATAGATACAGCATAAAAGTATCAATCATCATTTGAAAACAACTTCCCGCCTTTAACGCCTAAATACTCAACAAATTTGTACTCCATTTTAACAATACACTCATAGACTGACTTACCCCTTACAGAATCTAGAGCTAGACTGCCCCAGACCCGGGTGAGCAATTAGGAGGCGTAGGAAAATTTCCGAAGCTGTGTGAAAACGAAAGTATTCGCTCGGTGGAGGTGATTCACAAACATTCTATATTTTCGTGTCTTTTGTACATTGGTTAAAGTTCCTACTTAGTATAAATGGCTTTCTGTGCATTTTTAAATCTAATTGAACTAATAATGAGCAATTACACAAAATAAAACAACTACAGGACACTCGTATACACTACTTTCTAAATTTGGATCAACCAATAGTTCGATTACGATTAAAACCACAATATAAAAAATACAACACATGCCTTGCAGAACTATAATATAGAACAATCAAATTAATTGTAAAATATTCATTCTTACTTCGATAGATACAATATATATTACTTGATAAGTTTTAATAGACGACAGCTTACTAATTTAATGTAATTAATGATTTAAAACTTTCTGAATAAGAACTAAAAACTATTGAAGGAATAAAAACATTTCGGACATTTTCTATCGTTTATAAGGAACACTACCTTTTGCCATCAAGAATTTGAATCTGTCTCCTTTTTATATGTAAAAAGGCTAGTTCTTCTGTAAAATATTAATCACCATATGCAAATTAATCATCACATATTAATTTTTGTTTCCTTGACACAATAAATTAAGTTTTTTATATTTTTAGAAAAGGATTGCCTCCGATTCTCGAAGCACATTGTTATATTTTTATCATGTAACCAAAACTAATGTCTCGAATCCTTATAGTTATTCTTATGTCATCTCTAATAAAACATTAATCGGCAATAATTCAAATCCTAACCATAAATGAGACAGTGCCTTTGTTTATTTGTTTTTCTTTCCCTCATAAAATATTCAACCGATTGTACCTGAATTTTACACGAACATTCTCAGGGTCCCTGTAAAATGATGAATATTATGAATGAATGTGAATGGGATGAATATGATGGGCCTATTCTTCTTACGAATCTCTCTCCGGGCTATGCCCCACTGATCTCTAAATTTACGAAATATTAATTGGAAGAGCCTGTTAAATGTAATAGACTTTTAATTTAACTACTATTTTCAATTTGTTTACATTCATAGTGTGAAATAATAGAGTACGCTTGATAATAACTTGCTATTGAACACAGATTAAAAAAATATCCAGATAAGGAAATTAAAAGTCATCGTAAAAATATACTTTTAACTATAAATTTTTAGCAGATATTAAGTAATAGATATAAAAAAACAATGTTTACAATCTTTGACTATAAATTTAAAGATTATTATAAAAACACATATTAGTTCTTTTAACAGAAGTACGCTTTTCAAACCTGTGTATACGCGTATATCAGGCAAAATTAACTATTAAAAAATACTAAGACCGTATTAGTAAATTAAAATGGCCATAAATATTCGTATTTTTACATATTTTACTGATCGTAGTACCAAGGCAAACTTAACATTGGCGTCGAAAATATAATTCACTCGAACCTAAAGTGCTCACAAGTGTGCCTAGGAAATTGCGAGCTAAACCGCAGGTCACTGCTAGTAAATAAATAAAACAGTCTTGTTAATTAATTTGCACTAACAAGTTTGTTAAATCAATTTTATTAACATGATTTTAACTTTTAAAATAACTAGGATTTTTTTCACCAAATCAATCGTTTTCATGAATGTTAACTAGATTGCCAACACATAACACAGGCCTTCTTACACTATGGTTGGAAGGGTTGTTTCACGTTAGAATGCCATATGATTTTATTATCCTTGTTACTTAAAATTAAAGGAGTGAATTATAAGTCTATTAAAACGACAATTTTATACCAAGGTTATCTTAACTAAATTAGTACATATCGTATAATGTTAAAATTTGGTATTCCTAACTTTAGTCATTTTGAAAAGTGAAAAATTACAAGCATTTATAAAGAGTGATTGTGAAAACAATTAGTAAAGTGAAGGAATTCAAATACCTTGGTATAGTTATACATGAAAAACTTAATTGGGAAAACATACAAATTCCTTGGAAATAAGAAATAAATACAGAGAACAAATAAACAAACCGCTACAAATATACACAAACATATATATATATATATATATGTATGTATGTATATATATATATATATATATATATATATATATATATATATATATATATATATACATACATATATATTTATATACAGTAAATAAATAAATAAATATATATATATATATATATACATATATATTTTATAAATACAGTAAATATATATATATATATATATATACACGTATATATTTACTGTATTTAAAAACAATTCAGATACTATTTTATTGTGTCACTTCATTGAAGGAGGACCTCTTCTTATTGGAAAAACTATGGTTTATAGTTTTTATAATAGAACAGTCCCAATTATCCAAAACAGTTTACACACAAAATTTAAATGATTAGACAATAGTGAGTTTTCTTTTATCAGCATAATAGAAAATTGTGTCACTCTTTGATTGAAATCCACGACCTATTGTATACTGTGGTAACCACTATATCTGAGCTATATCTGCTTGACAGGGTCAATAGATTGATTAATTAATTGATCCATTAATTAATCCTTACCAAACAATACGGGTCTAGGTGTTAATTGGGCTTTGTGATTGTAAGCTAGCCCGTTTAAATCATTTCAGTTTGTTAAATAGGATTAGTCATATGCATACTGAATAAAAATGCATACAAATGGCGTTAAAAACTTATTTTTATTTAATTAAAGTACGTAATGCAATACTACTTCATCTCCAAAATGTATCTTCTATACATTCCTGTGAAACATATTGATGAAAACATACTTTGAACATTATTAACCTACCAACAAATCTTGCCATTACATTAATAATTAATCTGTACAGAAAAAGTAGTTTTTTCATACGTGGTGGAAAATTATTTAAAAAATCCTTTTGACATTTACTAAAAAGGAGAAACATTTATAGAATTTCAATTTAAACAACAAAGTACTTTATTTTTTGTCTCGTAATAACTATAAAACACTTATGTGGTAACTACTGAAATAGAGAAAATAAACTTTAAAAAATTTTAATAAACAAACTTAAAGTAAATACGGATAAGTATCTCCCTTAAACATAATAAGCAACTAAGATAATCTTTCCAAATATCCATTATGAAACCTTTGTATGTTGGATATACATGAGTTTGTACGATAGATGTAACTTGAGTGATGTGTAGAAAGCATGACAATAATTAGAAAATCGAGACTCTAACAGATAATATTATGAGCCCAAGGCGTCCATGTCACTAGACATTAAGTGGAAACATCATGTCTGGGTGAGAAAGTTAAGGAATAAGTTACTAACGCTTCTAAAGTTTTTAGTGTGGGTTCAGATAAATAATCACACTGTGAAATTCATTGTCGAATCCTTGATGACTATAAAGTAATTGAAAACTATCAGATAACTCTTACTTATGAAATTCAATACAGACTCCCAATAAAATTTACTTAACTGGGTGCTCTACTATAATATCGTTGGTACATACATTTTCAGTTATATGGTGCTTGATGATTGCATGAAAAATGTAGATCTCTTATTTTAACCTTTAAACCTTAGGCAGGAAATAAAATAAAATAAGTGTACTTTGAAAACATGAAATATGGACTACAAATTTCTTACCTTTTTAGATTCATATAAGAAAGTATTAGAAAGCCCCAACTTCAGCGGCTCATCATAATTTATTTCCGATTAATTTACCTTATTCAGTTTTGTTTCAAATAATGCCTGAGGAAAGATTTTTCTATTCTAGGGCAAAGCACTTTTAGAGTGATTTCATCCAAAAGCTTGGATGAATTTGTCTTGAAAACGAATGCTCAATTTTGATTAAAACAATATTTAGTATTATACCCATCTCATACATGTCACATTCATAGTTGCAGAGTTTTGTCAAATACGAGAACCATGTTATTTTCACATGGTCAACGATGTCAACGACCGGTTCATTAATAACACAGTGTTCTGGATAGGTAGCGACCCTTACCCCTAAACGTACCGATCTTGAAAACACTTTAAATCCAAAAGGTCCTGTCAGGACTAATATTGCTTTAATATACACCAATGTAAGTAAATTTTGAACTAGCAGGCTCAAATTTAAGTATGATAGTAAGTAGGATAATTTAGCTGAAGTGGCTGGCTCGAAGCTTGCTGATGTCGGAATATCATAGAGGGCATTTATTGCCAGAGTTCGGGAACACCTATATACTGTAAGCACCTGCAAGACGTCGGAAAAGTTGTGACACCTCGGTGTTAACGCCCCAAAGCTTCAACAAATAAATTAATTTAAACTAATATTAAACTGAGAATTCTGCGAAAATTTACATAACATTAATTTAGTGACTACTTCTAATCACTATTTAGAATGGAAGTCAAGACCTCCACAAGGTGTAATAATGCCACCGTACACATTAAGTGCCATCCGGAATAATATAGCGAAATATAGGCGCTGAGCCGACTTCAGAGGAAGGGGACAGGGAATTTTCCACAGCCTGCAGGTGCATTAAACTAAAGCTAACGACCTGGTGTTGCCGCAGACACGTGTAAGGAATCCGCTGACATCAGCGAAGAGCTGTGTTCAACGCAGGCCTCGAGCCGCCCAAAGTACCATATAGTTTTGTTAATTACTGGGTGAATCGTTGACGGCAGCACCTGATGGACAACCACCAGGGAAGAACTGGCGCTCTGATTGGTCGGGGGCCAAGAGAGAAGGGAAGGGGCATCACTGGAGGCGATCTTAGAGCAGAGAGTCGTAAAATTGGTTCGGGATGCGGTAGATCATAATTCGGCTCCTCTCTCTACAATTCTCTAATTCTATTGTTCTAGAGCCAAATTCTAAATTTTCAATCATGTGTTAATTTTTAATTCAATTAGTTTTAATCTTTTATTATCTTAATCTAAATCTCTAATCACAAACGTTCGAAATTAAACAAGTAATATTTTATTCCGACTTCGTTGTTTTATTTCTAAAGTTCGACCTTTCCTCGCCGCGAACTCAAGAACGAAGATCCCTTCTTTTGTCTCCCACTGGGCAAACTACAGGTCGGCGGCAGATCACAAAGTGTCTGAACTCAGGACCTGCGTCCAGGAGTCAGGGGCCTACCAGAGGCTGGGAAGTAATTCTAAGTCCTTCAAACAATTAGAAAAAACTAATGATTTTGAAGTTCCATTATTAGCCCAATATACTTATAGTAATGATCGGGTCATAAATACTTGTTTCAGTTTCCTATTCCCAATAATAGTATTAAAATAATTATTTCATATCTAAAATCTTTTCATGAAGCTAGAATTTAAATGTCAATAACCATTGTATTTTACCTTTTTAAACGTAAATTCTCTAAATATTAAGTAATTATCCAAGAACAAATCAACAAACCCTAAGTACTATAATAGCCAAAGTAAAACTTTACAGTAACAGGATTTTGTCCTAAGGTTATTAGAAGAAAGCTTTTATTTGGTCACTGAAAACCACAAATTAACCCAACTCAACATAATGTAATGACCAAATAATTGATTTGTGTGTTTTGCTAACTCAAGTGTTGTGATTCATTGATTTGTTTACTGGTTTCCGGTTCGGACTAACTCTAATTTCATTGCTCTCATCGCCTATTTCTACGCCTCTATCAATGGTTAAAATTGTAATTATGCATGTAGAAAGTGCAATAAATGAATATAACACAGCAATATCTGTAATTTACTCTATAATGATAAGAACTATAATAAAAATTACAGTATTTACTAGAAACCCCTATAACCATTAAAATTCAACCAGTTAGTTTTTTATGGGATGTTTTTATGTATTTATGTATTTATAAACTTATAAACACTGACTTTTAAACAGAGAATTTTATATATACAACAATCTACAAACAGTCTACAAGAATGTTTCAGATAACGTCATCTAGAAGAACTTCGAAACACAATTTTCAGAAACGAGACGAAGTAAATGGCTGAAATACATTTTAATTTCAACGGCTATAATTTATCTTACAAAAGCTGTGGAATATACGATTGAGAAACGTTTCCTCTAGGATGCCTTTGTAAGGTAACTAATAACAACGAGTTGGGATATGTTTCTGAGATAAATTCTTATATTTCAGAGATCGTTTGAGGAGTCAGTTGTCTAGTTGGATTGTGTGAGTTTGAGGTTAAGTGGGATCCAGTTTTGAATAGCGAAAAAGGATAGAGTGCTTACATTGGTGATCTATTAAAATAAAATTTGCTGCTCTCAATGTTGCTACGGTGTGTTTCGTCAAATAGTATATCTCACTTTCAGGCATGTCTACTTTTATGAACGCCTGGGTTGCGAAGAGATTAAAATTTTGAATAGGAATTAAATGTAAGCGACTACGTTTGAATACAGTAATGAATGCTCGTTGATAATTGAAATCCTTGTTAAGATATGCAGTACGAAATGCAGGGGTTGCGTTTTCTATAATTCTCAGAAATAATATAGGAAACTTTACCTAGTTTTCATTTTAAACTCAAATCCCATTATTACTTTATTTGACATAACTTCCAGAATCAATACAGAATATATACAATATAGTTCGAGGTTCGTTGCCTTGAGTAAATGATTCCGCCACTAGGAATTAGCATATTCTTCTACATATATAAGTAATTAAGTCACTATATGTTAAATAGTAGTCCCTCAATATCTTATTTGTATTCCTAATTACTAGAGATGATATACACCATCAGGGACTAAAAATAATACGATTTTAAAAGTAAATATAATTCGACGTAAAATGACTATGATATTTTGAATGAACTAAAAGTAAAAAGTTATTTAAAAAAAGAAAAGTTACTCATAGCTGATAAAATACAATTTGTGAAGTCACCACCAAAGTTTAAAACTACAATTATTGATTAGACAAAAAACAATTTATTGCAGTTTAAAGATAATTCGGTTATGTAGAAAATGTTAAAAGAATATTATCCTAAATTATTTATATTTATTTATCCTTGTTTTCCAAGTATCGAATTCATTATTGCTGTGTTGCAAAACACTAAAACTCAATAATTTTTCAATTCGTTGTTAATAAAACTTTACATATTACATTAAGAAACTCCAATAAAGGGAAAATGTCTAATAATGTGTAATTTTGTAATCAATGGTAAAATACTTATGTTTGTTTGGTATCAACTTCAAAATTTTTTATGTATCACATTTTTATAACTTTTGATTTCTCAAATTAAAATATTATATACTTAGCCCCTTGATTTGTTTCAGGTCATTTAAGGTATAAGTTTTTATTTAACAATATTTAATAATTAAATCTCACTATAAGATTTATAAATGACGCTATTATTCCTAAACATTTATATACTTATAAAGTAAAACTTTATTATAACATCTGAATTTAAATGAACATATGAATTCATAGTCACAGTTTGGTTAGTTAACTGGAATGAAATATGTTGATACTGTTTAATAGTTTTTTTAAGTTTCGTTAAAAACTTACCACGAGAAGTGTTTCTAAGTTTCTTATTGTAATTTTCATAGAAATATTAATAAAACGTATAAAATGAATGCGTCACTTGAGTTACAAATTTATACTCAGTTGTTTGTATTTAAAAATTTTAGGATGACGAAAATTTTTACCACAAATTCGGTAAAAATATTAATTATTATTTCAAATGTTCCAATACTACAAAGTATTGTACATGAGTATTTTTGTTGATGCATGAGAGCCACAAGTGTAATGTAGATAAAAGCCGTGACAACAGTGGGAAACGGTTTTAACATAAGCAAAAAGACCTCATCTCGTATTCTCTTTGATAAATCATTGTTTTGTAAATTCTCTCTGTCCCACCGGCAAAAGGCAGCTCAGCCCCTAAGTCGTGTACTTTTTATTTCCATGCAATATTAAAATATTGTGTGGCGTGTTTTTTATATTATTAAAATTGAAAATGCGTGTTATTAACAGCCTAAAACTTTTTTTCTCATTTTAAACGGAAAAGGGTAATAGGCATATCTAGTTTATCTATTCATTTCCATAAAGTTATACAATGTTTTAATGTTTCAGCAATTATTATTGAAGATGGCTAGGCATATTAAGTAGAAGTGCAAGGACGAATGAAGCAGACACGGTGCTATACAGCAACAATAATTTAACATACAGTTAATGACAATAGTAGAGATGACAGTAACGTAAGTCCTGGCTATATTGTGAAAATAAAATTTAAGATAAATATTAGCAACAAAATAGCAATAAATGTTTCTTTTAAAATTTGTCATTGGTGATAGATAATCAACACAAATATAGGATTTCAGATGTTTGCTTTCGCCATATGTTAAAAAAATAGAACATCACGTTTCGAAGTTTGAGATCTAAAACGCACAGCAGATAACTAAAAAGCACAGAAATGAACTTGTCCCACACTAAATTAAATTTAACAACTTAATATGTTGCATAACATAATCTCAATTAATAATTAAGACCAAGAAAGAACCCAATCGATTTCAATGATTTTTAGGACACAACATAATTTATAATGTCGTTTAAGTGTATGGTTTGGTGTGTGGCACTTTTTCATTTTGAGGTTATTTGCACGTTTATGTATTTAGGTTTTTCGACAGCTCAGGACGAGGATAGATTTAAATTCTTAAGAAAACATGTTCTATTTTTGTGGCGCAATGAAGTTATTATACTAAGTGAATAAATAAAAAATATTCAAGCAATACTCAATATTCATTGTGTTTTTTCATAAAAAAGTTTATTATACATAGCATTCATTATTATTACTATTACCAGATAATCGTAATTTAACAGATTATTACCATTATAAAACACAGTAAAAATTTATAAATTTACAACGAGTTCCTTTTTATAACGCAGTTTCAAAATTTATCCCCTATTGTTACAATCGGAACCTCAGATGCGCTGACAGTAGGTAGGTAACTATGCCCTTTAATATTGAAATTTGTTTAATAAAGAGTGATAAACTGAGGATACTACCTAAGTATTGGACATCGTATTCTAAGTAGGCTATTAAACCGAAAAAGCTTAAAAACCACGCAAAGTAAACGCAATATTTGTAAATCTTGTTTGTTTTTATTGGGACATGCCTTTTTCAAATAGTGCTTTATGATAGTAAGCAATTCCATAGTAAACGAATTCTATTATTGACAATATAAATATTGTTACATAGTCAATAAAACAATTTGTCAACTTAAAACTTCTCTGCAGCATATTGCGTATGATGTTATTTATATAAGCCCTTTAATTAATTCAATTTTATAAGTGTACAAACTTCTTTTCAAACTATGACCAAATCATACTATACAATAAGCAATAATAAATTAAATCTACAAACCTAATAAAATACATTTACACTGAAATAGCTAAAGTATAAGTAAAGTGAAGTAAATTATAAATGAGATAGAATTTATTAATACAATTAATGTAACCTATGGTGCTCACTAAACCTCTGCCATAAATTTGAAACTTAAAGCGTAAAATAACAGTAAGTTACCGAAGCAAAAGTCATAAAATGCTTTAGCTATTGGTACTGACCGTGTAAAAGTCTTAAAAAAATGGTCAATTCTTTCGGCAATGTTCGTATACTGCCTAAGAGTTAATGGAAGAAGCTTTCGAAAACAGCAAAGTTGGTCCTGGATGCATGCGTTGACATCAGTCACAAATCGACAAAAGCAGGTATGTTAAATAATTATGTACTATATAAATCTAAGGCATAGGCAATAGATAACCTCTTCCTTGGTAATGCTAAACCTTGTACCGCTTTTTTAGTTTTATTTCATATCGTACATATTTTCGCAATCCAGTGACTTATTACTGGTTAGTATAAGTTACATCCGATGTTCTTGGAACTAAATTCTTGGCTGATTGATAACATAATTGTCACGCGTATTATTTATTTCTCTCGGGAACTTTGTCGCTGTCGAACCTCGCTACCGAAGGAACACCTCGCGCGGCTTGTCCGTAAGTAAAAATGTATATTTTCGTATCGTAAGTAAGCCCTTTCATGCGAGACAACTAATTTGAAGTAAAATTATAAATTGTAAAGTAACTTACGTTGAATGTGTTTTAATTTCCAGATCAACTTGGATAGTATTTGTTGCGATATTCTTCTGACGAGACCACGTTGTCGTGATTATAAGTTGTCTCGATAAATGGCTAATACCGTCGCGATTTTGTTTTAGGCGAGTTAAAATTCGCTCTTCGAGCTCATTTCTTGTGTTCAAGCCCAATTACTTCATGTTTCAGGCTTCCAGTCTATTAATCTTGTCTGAAAACAGCTGCATTGTGGAGCCAAGAATGCTGACGCCCGCGTTTGTAAAACAAGTTCATTGTAAAGGAAAGTTATTTTTAAAGTTTTAATAATTATTAATTTCGAAGGTACAATCCGTAGAAAATTGGAATATTTAGGCCCATTCCATGGAATCATATTTTAGTTCATTCATACTCTATTTGGCAGCAACGTAGCAATACTGTATTTTATTTTATCAACTAGAAGTGGTGCTTTTATTTTTATTTGCCAATATTAATCATATACACAAACTTCGAATTTCGAGTATTCATTACTACGACCTCAGTGGTATCCAACTCCATGTGTATTGTCCATTCGGTACAACATTTAAAAATTATAAATAAATCTACTCCATGCTATTGCTCCACTCATTCTAAATTTTTTGTTTATATAGTAGTGGAACGCTTTATAAAAAACACAGCCTGATAATAAAAACAAAAAATGATGAGAAATAAAAGGAATATAGGAAGGACGTTTGTGGAATGGGTGGTAGGATTACCAGAAACAGTTCCCACAGGATGTTCTACGTGAAATTATTGATTTTATTTTATTGAATTTCAGTAGATACTGTATTATCAACATAGCGATCATTTAAACATTTTTCATCGTCATGGTGTTCACACCATTCCTTGTAGAGTTACAACAGACATTGCACCTCTACGTTTGTGTTGTAACTGGATATCTATTTACTGACTTAGATGTGTACAGATGTTTCCTTTCAGGTTGCAAGGGGAAGAACTAGCTAAAATGCACCTAAAAATAGGCAGACTAGTTAAGTTTCTAACTGTATGTCAAAATGTGCAGTGTTTCGCACAAAAACATTGTTCGCTCTCTAGTAGCTGTTCCCAAACGCTACGAATACGAAAATTCAGTATAAACCTGAGGATATCTACCCATTCTAATTACTATAAGTACCAGGAATAAAAACCCATAACCCCTTTTAAATGTTTTATAGCAAAAACCCAAGATGGTGTAAATCAGAAAGGAAACGAATTATCGATGTTTTATAGGGCTCTCGTAGCCAAATTTCAAATTGATTTGGGAACATAGCGACAATATCTCAATATAACAATACAATATCAGTTTTATTTAACCAAGAACACCATGGCAGTTTCCCAATAAAAGACATGATTAACCAACGTTTCTCAGCAGAGATGAAACTTGAAACAAACTTTGGTTCCGTAATTACTAAATTTCTACAAGTGTTGTTAATTGCACTATTAATAACTCTGACGTTCCCAATTAACGATAATGAGTTTTTGAGCGTCATCAATAACATCTTCCTTTTTATGGTTTAGTTCTTATTACACTGTAGTTAATAAAAAGTTAGTAAGTAGGCAAAACATTTTGTATGTTTTCTAATAATTATGTTTAGTACTTAGCTATTTCCAAGTTTTTAATATTTATTCAGTTAGTATGTATCGACTTAGAAGTATAAAAATAAACAATTAAAATTAGTTAAAACATTTTGCTTTCATTTTGTAAAGGTATAAAAAGTGCAAAGAGGTTAACGATATAGGTTGTTCAAACTTTTGAGAAAAAAACAAAATAACGTATTATTATATGTACACATAAACCAACACGGAACACTGTTTATATTATACATAAAGTAAAACTACCTGGTTGAATCATTTGATAAAATTATTACAACGAAATTTACTATATGTATATAGTGCATATACAAATTATATATATATATATATATATATATATATATATATATATATATATATATATTTATTTATATAGACACGTATTTTTATGACGTCTTGAATAAATATTAAGAGGTCTTAAATAGCTATGTACAAATTTGAATCTACAAAAGAAATGCTTTTCCTCTGTAATTTGTATTATTAATCATTAACTGATTCATTGTATTACAAACACTCAGAATACAATTTTGTTATTTCTATGCTGAGTTTAATTATAGATCAAACAAGAAATATATTGTAGAAGTATGCTACACCGCATGTTTAACAACACACATTGTGTGAGGCATATTTGACAGGCAGACAGACAGATGGGCAGATACTCAGACAGAAAATATGATTTTACACCTTTAGGTAGAAAGAAGAGAAATATGTCAGCTTCTTGAGTTATAGAGCTCAGTTAAGCTCAGTCTCAAACACGAAATTTCCTATGTAGAATTGACGATACATACAGCACTTCAAGCCTATAGCTAGATTCGCTCTTGAGACATCGAGCGTGAAAAATAAAAAATAATATAGGCAGTCACTATATGTGCATCAAATGCATTGCTTGATAACTCATATCACACGTGTTTATTCTGTTGATTTTCATAGTAAATATACTTTAATACTTTTTATATATCCTTAAAGTGAGTCATAGGATATCATAGTACAGTAGAAATCTTTGAGCCTTTAAGTAGTTGCCAATTAAATGGATGCAGAATATGTAAAATGACGTTATAATGAGCAATTAATCAGGATAAGTCAGGCGAAGGAACGTACTACATGTTACAGATTCAGGAGAGACAAAGCCCTACAGCATTGACTTTTTGCTAGTTATAACCATTACTCCAAGATACTGAAAAAGAAAATTGCTATTTTCAATACCCGCTTAGATCAGTGCCAAGAAAACATGTTCTGCAATTGTAGGGGTTTACTGGTAATACATGACTATTTTAGTAATTTGTTAGTTTATATATATATATATATATATATATATATATATATATATATATATATATATATATATAATGCATATACATACATGTAATGCTTGGATATAATTTAAAATAATACATTTACAGAAGAAATAACACATACATTTTTACGCTTTAAAATTATATATTAGTACGCGAATATAATCGGTAAAATGTATATGTTATTTCTTCTGTAAGTTTATTATTTTAAATGATATCCAAACGTTACATGTATCTATATGCATTATAAATGTACATAGCAATAAATATGAACGATAAAAGGGTTTAAATATTAACACAATTTTTCCGATTTTGAATTTTATATATTGAGTACAATATATATATATATATATATATATATATACTAAACTAATAATCTGTCAATATATCTTGGCATTCATTGTAATGAGTCACAATCTTGTATGTGTCTATATATATATATATATAAACACATAAAAAACTACAAATCCGTTTATGCGTTTAATTGGCCTATTAAGATAACATCATATGATCGTAAATTTTTATCGTAAATTCTCAAGCTAATTTTTTATATTTAAATATGATAATTGCTTATTACACGTTCTACTCTCATTAATATACTTTCTTATTTTTGTCGTAACCTAATTCGTGATTACGACACTAATTAAAAATGATATTATAATCTGCAATTAAAGATAGAATGCCATTTTTTATCCTTAGGATCTGTACGCATATATCATTGAAAATCTGCTTTATGTAGCATAGAGCTACTTAAATCTAGTAAAATAATTTTTTTTTATGTATAGATAAATTATGACATCAGATAGTGTTGAGCCCTTTGGAAGAAACTTACGGATTGTTATGTCCATCTGACAAAAACCCTTTTTTATTTCTATCTTCAGCATTTTTTCCTGAAAAATAGAACTTCTCCTCTCAACAGCACAGAAACAGGAAGATTATAAATTGAGAATAACTACTTATAGTGAGCATTATCATACTCACGCATGGGGTACCAGTATCATATTATTTAATAGATTTGAATTAAATATAACTGTTTTAGTGATATAATCATATTGAAATAATTTTATATTGTTGATATTTATTATTGTACAAGATAAGGCTGTTCTTCTGTGATGATTTAAATTAGTTACATTGCTTAGTTAATGAACTTACACTTACTTGCTTACTTAAAAATTCATTTATAATGATATCGATTTGTACGATGTATACAATATCACCTTACAATATTTAATTTAAAGATAGCAATAAGGTGTAGGTGAAACGATTAAAATCTAAGTGGGATTCATTGATTCTTTAGAAATGGTCACTATAGCTGAAATAGTTATTCTTCATACATTTGTTTAGGGTATACGAGCAAAACTAATCAAGATTGCAAGTGGTACGGAAATTCTAACCAACATATACAAATGAGCTATACCTATTATGAAATTTTATCTTTTATAAACTGTTTTGAATATGAATAAAATTCAAAAACCATATTTTGTTATTAACGCTTAAAATTAATTTTCTTAAACACATTTTATTAATATGTGATTACGTAACATCTGTTGTCTTACGTTAGAATGCGAGATTATTTTGCTATTTTACATAGTCTTCCTTGTTTAGTGATTACGTATCCTATTAATAACAAAGTAGGTGCACTCCACAGTTTTCTTAACTGGCTTTGCTTAGGTTGCATGAAAAATGTCATTGTCAGTTTATATCTTATAGGTTAATGTGTTTCTATGCAAAATTATAAAGATCCATACGAACGTACCGGTTTAATTTTCAAATTTATTTACTCTACTAGCTTATAGCACTCTTTCAATATATGATTAATTTAAAGCCATAAATGAGGATAAAAAGCTGAAGTAGGTACGTTATTATTAGAATAAAATTTCAAACTTAATGTTTTAATGCGTAAGTCATTTCCTGTAAGCCTGTGTCATTTTCACGGGTTACTGAATTCCGATTCAAGTTCGATTCTGCTACAATAAATAGCTCAGCATATTGCAATCTGATGTGATGTTGTTTGTGTGTCGAAATTGTACTGAATAAATGCCGTTATCAATTGATATTATGGCTTATTGAATTCTTTGTTTAAAAATGACGATAAGAATTGATGACCGTTACAGAACTGGAAATATTTTTAACGATAAACAAGAAAATATTCTGTTTGATAAAGGCGGTACAGTTTGAACGAAATAGCGTTATCATCGTAAACAGATCGGAACAAGAGTAACTGTTACTTTATTGTTTCCTAAACAAAATATTCTCAGTTTGAATAGAGTAAATTGATTGGAAGAGCGTTTATTTTAAAATAATTTACTCTTTATGTTTGATGTTATAACAATAAATGATTATTTAAGAACATTTCTAAAAAAAAAACAAAAAAAAAAAAAAACACTAAAATGTCAGCAAAAATCTATGTTGTAGAAAATACAGTAGCTCTTCTCAAACAGTTACTCTAAAGTCAAAAGCTGCCTATTGGAGGTCAAAAAGCCAAACTGACTGAGATATTAACAACTGATCTTAAAAATATTGCTATCCATCCAGTTAAATGTTACATCCCAAACGAATGAGAAAATACAGGAATACTGGATACGTTTGCTAAAATGTAAGAGTCTGTTCGCTGTCAAATTGATCAATCCCAATCTTTCGGTAATCAATTGGGATATTTCCGAATACAAATGTAATTCCAATCAGAATGTCTGTTGAAGGAAGTACAAAATAAAATAGAAATTCAATCTGAGGTGATTAAACCGTGAGAGGTTCCCTTGTTAGATGGAACCTAACAAACATAGTTGGTCTATAGAAATGTGTTTTATTAAATGATAAATCCTTCAGATACTTCACAAGTGCCTTACTGACTATATGACACATTATCTTCTGTCATCCACGATATGATTAATCGATGACCGTGTCTGTGGTGGAAGGGGGAATCCCACCCTGGGCGCTTTGTTAGTTGCCATCTCGACGTGGGTCCGACCGCGTTAGTCCAGTTTTTAGATGGCATATGCATGTGGCCGATCCCGTTAGTGTTTTATGTTAGTGCAAGCGTGCTAGTGTCAAAGCAATGTTTAGTTAAATATTGTTATTTTAGTGCATGATTTCGTTACAAATATTATTGCTGAATATTAGTTTTGTTTATTTTTTTTTTATTACAATTTAAATGGCCAATAATTGAGATAGCATTATTCTGACTTGATTTGAAGAAGAATGTTACGCCATTTATGGTAGTGGCAATGAATCTGATGCACCGTCAGAACACGTGACACAAAATACGAACACTGGACAGTCTGGTGAAAGTGATGGGGATCCAGAAAGTTTTGCTCCAAACTTATAACCCAGCTATTTTACTGCCCTGCCAGAAAAAAACAGATTTACGCTGTTCAAGTTCGCATCAAGAAAGGAAAAAATAATAACTATTTACTCTGCAATTGTTTTTATTTAAAAATATTTGATATATAATTTATAATTTCACATTTGTTATAATTTATAATTCTTTTAAAGAAATTAACTTTATTTATTGTCTATTGCACTTTAGTAAACCAAAAATGTGTTATTTACCTAGCAACTATATTTATAAATAAACAATGGGACGTTCTAACAAATTTATAAAATAATGCTATTATTGTTTTTTCAATAATAAAATAAGTATAAACTTATCCAAAAACAGATAAATAGCATTTATAAACATAAAAGCAAAGGTAATATTAAAGAAACACAATGTTACAAAGCAGCTATACAAGGGACTGCTACATATGTGGATAGGACGGGGCCTCTGACGGGTAAAATAGTTAAATAGATGTCTACGTATAAAATATAGTGAAAGAGGTGAGTGACAAGGTATAAACATTATAAGCAACAGTGGCTAGGTTGTAGGACCAGACGGAAGATAAACTAAAACGTTGAAAGATGATGTGGTAAATATGAAGAAATAAGTACCAAGTCTTATACAAAATATATTTATTTATTTAAAAATATAGTTGGAAATTATACTTGTACCGAAATCTGTCATCTGAAATACATGAAATGACATTATAACCTAAAGATTTAAAGGAAAGTCAATGAATGACTTCAGCAATGTCCAAGCCTTTTTGTTCAGTAATTTCGAGCGCTCTTCAAAAAACAACTTATTTGCCTCAAAAGATCTACATTGTAAATTTGCATGGAATTTCATCATTAAAAAATATATATATCTTGCTAGTTAGTAGCAAAATAGAAGCGGTTTGAATTTGGATTGGAAAGATGTTCCGAAAGAGTTATTCATAAAGTTAAACTCAGAATATGCGAGAGCTGCTAACAGTCATTTTCGACGGAAATTCAACCAATTAGAATAAAAAACAAGTGCTTTTGCTATTAAAAATCCCGTTTATACAGTAAATCCATCTGGAAGAGGCAACTTGTGATGGGTCTGTGACATATATTACACATCTACTGCATGGAAAGATAAGATATGAAGATATCTTATGATAACATCAGAGCTGCAAACTGCTGATTGAGAGGCATCATAATCACCTTGAAAAAGACGAAATGACTTAAATGTCGTCAAAACTCGGAAGAGAAAACTTTTAAAATACGGCAAGAATGACAAGGCAAGGCACTATGAATCGGACATTCTATGAAGAAAAAATACTGATATTTTAGGAAATATTACAACTGGACCTTTTAATTCAACACATAAAATAAACTTTAAACATCTGTTACAAAAATCTTTTAAAATAATTACAGAAAATTGCGGGTGTAGACTAATTTTAAACCATCAAATAAATTGTTTTAGTAAAATAACAATCCAAACACCATATCCGATGAACCCGGATATAGGGATTTCGGAAACAGTTACATTCAATAAATTAAAAATAAAGGATTTATTGAACAAAAGCCATCTAATTGGGCATCTCCGTAGAAGGAAAATGGAGATTATAGACTTTTTTATTTCTGAAAGCTGAAGCTTGTAACTGATACTATCATATACAAGATATATGGAACTCACTGTAACAAATAAAATAATATTTACTGTGTCTTTATGAATTTCGACTTAGAAGTTTAACTTAGATGAGAAATCAAAACCATTGACTGTGTGCCCTACTCCAAAAGGTCTTCATCATGTTAAGGACATGCTATTCTGTTTGAAAAATGAATGCTTTTTGCAACTTTGCAACTTTTGTACGGCTAATATATGAATTAATATCTGGTAAATTGGAAAAAATTCCTACAGGACATTTTAATTTAAGACAATAATGTAGAAGAAACACCGTGTCATTTAACTCGATACGTGAAATAATGAACGAGAATAGCCATTCATGCCACTTAAGGAAATTTGAATACTTTTGGAGATGTTTTAACGCCAGGAGGTTCAGAAACACAGCCGGGGAGCAATCAAAGAGGGGAGGCCGAAAGACTGAAGACAAAATGGCAAAATAAATTAATTTCTTGGACTCTGTAGTAGGTATAGCAGTTTTTTCTACACTTGGAATATAAAGAAACTCCTTTAACCGTTTTGTTAAACAAAGATAGAACATTCTTTACCATGGCTTACTACATGAAAGAATATCCATTATTTACTACACGAAACCTAACAGAAACTATTTTATCAACTTAGAGAAGTAGTCGCACTCCAACATATGATATCATAACCAAGGATCTTACGTGGTAAAAAAACACTCTGGTATTAAATTGTTTATCGTTGGGACGAAGTTATATCTATCCTAGAAGCAAAGGCGGCTCTAATTCGGTCACTTGTGAAAGCAGAGATCTTCTGCCGTTACTGGCATCCTTATTATTTGTTTACAGATAATATTACCAAACTATATTGCAGATGATGGCAGTAAAGGCTCGGACAATAGAATGCAGAACAATTGACAACTCCTATCTACCATCCTCAAGCGAATTCAACTGAACGAAGGAATCAAGAGTTTAAGATATTGCTGCGAATTCACCTAAGAGATAAAAAACATAAAATCCTTGACCAACAACCACCCTAGTCAAAATTTGCTCTATGCCAATGAGTATAACGAATAACTTGTTACTCTTCTGCCGAGTTGTTCCATGTATGTCAACTCTGCAAAGCTGTCGATTGGAAAATCGGCGGCCAACATACGGATGAAGGTGTTACCTTGGTAGATTGGCAAGAAAGAACTGGGAAAAATATAAATGGAACCAAGAACATGCACAAGCTAGAGTTAAAACCTGTAAATAAACATGATATTGCTGAGAAATATAACTTCAAATCTGGTGATTTCGTCTTACGAAGTAATCATGCACTCACAGGAATAAGGAATCACGTAGACCTTGGTAAAAATGAATCGGACGTGTTCGCGTGCATCAGAAATTAGAAGGTGGCGTACAAATATTGTAAGCTACTCCAACAATTATTAAGATCTATGTCAGCGATTAAAAGTGGAGGAAAAGATTCTTTGCTCAGTCACAATGGTCAGGAGGAAGACAGAGAATCTGATCAATCTGTAAAAATATCCTCGATACAATCTACGACCAAGAATGAAGTGAACTGCATATAGCCTTGAGTGAAAAGATTAAAGTATTTCAATGTATTATTGTATTGTGTTTCATTATACACTACGTTTGGGTGTTCTATGGAGGATGTTGACGTATGTACGTTATTATTAGAATATCATGCCATACTTAGTGGTCTAATATGTAAATAAGTTTTACATTCATAGATTACTAAATTTCTGTTCAAATTCGGTTCTTCCAGAATAAAAGTTAAACGTATGTTGACAGTTCAATCTATCGATTTCTTTTGTAATCTTGTTATATTTCGAAAATGCATGGAATAAATGCCGTTACCGTTATATGTTATAGCATATTAAAGTCTTTGGTTTAGAAATGAAGATAACATGTACCTACAGTAAGAGTTACGTTACATTCTATTTCAGTAAACGAAACTTTACGAGTTTGTATTAAATAACAAAATTGTATCCATAATTTACTCTTCGATATTTAAATTTGTTTATAAAATTGAAGCATAGAAGTTTTGTACATTGGTTTCAACCTAGATAAGTAGAAATCATTATTTAAACTTGTAAGTCCTTAATATTTATTGTATAGTTAATATCTACTCGTATATACACATACAGCACAAGTATTGTACACGGGAGTGCGATACACGATACTTTGTATGGAAATACACTCGGGGAAAATAAAATTGGAAGTAAATCTTTATGAATGGAACCAGAGTGCCGCGACCATCAATCAGGCTTTAGCTTTGTGTTAGGCTGGATATTCGTGTCTCTGTTACCTTGTCTTCAACTGCGATACAAAACTTTAAATAAATAATGATAATTATATTTGTTTAAAAGGATGTCATTTCTAGACTTTCACAATGTGTAATAATTGTTTCACTGTGTTTCGTCTGTAGTTGTGAATGGGGTCGTTTTCCTCCCTCTATATTTTCCCAAAAATGTAATATGATTCTAATTCACATGTGTCTAAACACAGCTCCGTCTCTATTCGCCTAAATCCCAAGAATACAGAGAGATTATAATTCACAAGTGTCGGTACACAATTATGACTCCATATCTGTTCATCTAAATCCCAAGAATGTGAGTTTAATTCACGTGTCGGTGCATTATTATTACTGCCTCCTTATTAGCCTAAATCCCAAGAATACAGAGAGATTATAATTCACAAGTGTCGGTACACAATTATGACTCCATATCTGTTCATCTAAATCCTAAGAATGTGAGTTTAATTCACGTGTCGGTGCATTATTATTACTGCCTCCTTATTAGCCTAAATCCCAAGAATGTGAGTGTAATTCACGTGTCGGTGCATGATTATTACTGCCTCCTTATTAGCCTAAATCCCAAGAATGTGAGTTTAATTCACGTGTCGGTGCATTATTATTACTGCCTCCTTATTAGCCTAAATCCCAAGAATGTGAGTGTAATTCACGTGTCGGTGCATGATTATTACTGCCTCCTTATTAGCCTAAATCCCAAGAATGTGAGTTTAATTCACGTGTCGGTGCATTATTATTACTGCCTCCTTATTAGCCTAAATCCCAAGAATGTGAGTTTAATTCACGTGTCGGTGCATTATTATTACTGCCTCCTTATTAGCCTAAATCCCAAGAATGTGAGTGTAATTCACGTGTCGGTGCATTATTATTACTGCCTCCTTATTAGCCTAAATCCCAAGAATACAGAGAGATTATAATTCACAAGTGTCGGTACACAATTATGACTCCATATCTGTTCATCTAAATCCTAAGAATGTGAGTTTAATTCACGTGTCGGTGCATTATTATTACTGCCTCCTTATTAGCCTAAATCCCAAGAATGTGAGTGTAATTCACGTGTCGGTGCATGATTATTACTGCCTCCTTATTAGCCTAAATCCCAAGAATGTGAGTTTAATTCACGTGTCGGTGCATGATTATTACTGCCTCCTTATTAGCCTAAAACCCAAGAATTACTTGCCTTTAATTAAAAAATATCTAGTTGATATTTTTTATTACTAGAGCATGAAATAATAATAAAAAATAATATAAAAGCGATATTTTATTTTAAATTTACAAATCCACTAAGTCACTGTAGCTTATATGATAACATTACTCCTAACTAACTGTTTGTATTTTTAAAGATCCAGATTTTAGTTCCATACAAAAATTAAATTGCAATTGTTCATTATTGTGACGATTGTCATTATCTATAATTTCTTGTAAGAAATCGCACTTCTTCCAATAAGCGTTAAAAATATGATTTAAGCATAGGTGATAAAGACACATACAAGTGAACGCCATCCAACTTACACGCGCTAACACTGGACTATATCTTTACAGATATCCTCATTTTCTGAAGTTTTCTTGTATTTGATTATTGTCTTACAATGTAGCTTACAAATCTTTTTAATGAGGCTTGAAGGATGCATGGAAATTTTAAAATATTTGCTCAGTATTATTAATGAAATTAATTGTATTCAATAATACTCATATTAGAGCAAATGAACTTAAGAACTCCTCGGAAACGACAGAGCTCTCATCTAAGTTGAAAATGGTGAATTATTCTAATTAATTTCAAAGGTTTATCTGGGAAAAATTATATTGAGAATTTTACTAACCCGGAATTTGAAACAGTCATTGTATATAAATAATGAAACTAGTACATAATATAAGCTATTACTGATATTTTTGAAGGTAAATATTTTTTCTTTGTTTTATATTACAACGAAATACAGCTGAAATTTATAATTTATATTAAAAGTTATCTTTTTATAAACCGAATTAGCCAACGAAGTTGTCTTCAGTGAACAAAATTTATCTTCTAGATTTGGGGAGTTCTATAAATCACACGTTGTGGGATTGTGATGTAATGTTAAAAAGAAAGTCCGATAAAAATTTGTAAACCCTCATTATGACCTTGCGCCTGGGCTACTTTGAAAGACAACTCTCCACTTGTTCTCAGTTGTGACACAAATCCGCGTCACAGAGGTTTACCCTGTTTTAGGTAGAGATTTTACGATAGTTATAGCTTTATTTTAACTAATTTCGCTATGCTGTACATTACAGATTGATCTCGAGATTAAAATTAAATACCATTACATAACCGTTAGTTATTTTATACAAGGTATGATTGCTTACAAGTTTTTTCACCTTTGAGGACGGTTGGACACTAAAATTATAGAAATTAAAAATTCTTTTGATGCGGATTGACACTCCGAGAGTCACACATATATTTGTATTACTTGAAGAAATTGTCCTTAACACACACTGGCTCCTGAAAACCTCTGAATTTTTGTAAAAAGTAGTACAAATTAAAGAATCCTTAGAACAACTAAACAGCGGAACGTGTACCATTTAGGTGATGTAATAAAGTTTAAATAAAGTGTTAATTTATATATTAAAAGAAAGAAACAATTACTTTATGTACTTCATAATATATTTCCATTGTTAATTTATCTTAAACTATTATTCTGCTAATAATAACCTATTTTAATAGGTTTCCTAGGGGATAACCTATTTATTTTGCTTAGTTATGAAAACATAATGAGTAATCATTTACAACCAATTGTTATGCTGGAAAACTTCAGTGTTTTTTATCATAGTTTGTTCAATTAATGTAGTCAATGTACAACTATTATTTAAATTTAAATATAAGTATATTGTATTTTGGATGTTTGGGGTGACTGGGGCGCCCTTTTGTAATAAGTCAAAGTTTCTTGATTGTAAAATATGTTGATAGTTTTATATTATATTTATTTATTTATGTCATTCCGTTTTTATTATGGAATGGTTTTTTGTGGGGGGGGGTTTCAGTTGTTTCGGGCGTCTAACATGTATAATAGCATCTCTAAGAATCGATTAAAAATTAAATGTCAGTATAATATAGTTATTTATTTTTGTACATGTTTAAGGGTGTAAAATACATATTCATGTAGAGTTAATAAATGTGTATTTATTGCACTAAATTGTATTGCAGCAAAATAAAGAATTTCTATACATACATACATACATACATATATATATATATATATATATATATATATATATATATATATATATATAATTAATTTGACAAATCTTTAGTTTTTTAAATATATGTTACTTTTTTATTTGTTAAATTTTTAACACATATTTGATAGAAACAAAAGATTATTTAATAGTATGTTTAAATGTATAAGTATCAGTTTGTTTGATATACAAAATATCATTATGTATACTCTTATACATGAATAATTAAGAATATAAATATTTATATTTTTTACCTGTCATACAAATCTATAGTAGTGTATTTCCAATACAGCCAGAAAACATTTCTTGTGCCTTATAGTTCAGCCAAAATTTACACGGATGCCTATAAGGATGCCTATCAGTATGTCTATAAAGTACCACTTTTGGGAAATTTTGCTATTAGCACAGGTATAAACAACTGCGGATAAGTTTATTTGTAATGGGGAGTGGCATGGTTTTTTGTCTTTATAATGTAAGAGAAAACTAATTTAATTTATAAGTGCAATTTAAGATTATTATAGAGTTTTAACTAATACTTGAAAATATTAATATTAATGCTTAAAAATAATTTGTCAAGTATAAAAACATTAAAGAAATGTATCTTTGAATTGTCATTTAAAAATAGGGTTGAAATATTATGAGGGCGGCCCTCTACAACTTTACAGGGTCAACCACACAACTTTAGTAGACAAAGAATGATCTCTCTGGTACTGGAAAATCGATAGATCAGAACCTCATTATTGACGCAGTCGCCAACCATCTGAACTGGAACTAAAGTACTCTCCTGTCGAGACTTAGGTGTTAACAGTGTACGTGCTCCAATCTCAGTTCCGAGGCGTAAATTGTTGAAACCATCTGGACTGAGGAACTGAAACTACTCACCGAGTTAGAACTGAGTGCTGATCACCATAGAGGCTTAATTCAATGACAAAACCAACAACGACTACTCGTGGTACTTGATTTCAGACGATATTTATTTAAAGGGTGGACCTTAAAATGGTTCTATAAAAATAAGTTAAAACCGGTTGACGTCCGCCATTTTGAAACGGGCAAAAGGATTTTGTTAATATTTTATTTTCAAAATGGACTACCCACAGTTAATTCAAAACTTTCATAACCTTAACTTCACTGGTTCTAAATACATATTATTTTTGATAAAAAGACACATACAAACAAATAGCCAGAAAATAAAAGTTTTATGTGTTTAACAAATTTAAAAAGTATTGGAAAACGTTTACTGAACACACGTATATATATATATATATATATATATATATATATATATATATATATATATATATATATATATATATTATGATTTTCCGACAGCCTAGAACAATGATTTTTTTATTACTCGTGTATATTGCTCTCCACAGACAAATAATATCTGTTCAGAATACGATCTATTGATAGTGCCTAAAATAGGGTTTCAAACTATAGAATAACAAACTTTATTTTTCTGCTTCACGCTGTCTATGCTAAGTAAAATTTGTCACACAAGTAGAATATGGTCCTAACATACTACCATTAGAACTGTTAGACTGGTAAGGTATTGCCTGGAAATATACACTTTTTGAATAAAAAAGACTTTTCAGACCTACATATGTGTATATCTTCTTGATTGAGACAGCAGCAGTGAAAACTCTATAAGGGCACCGATAATAGTTAAGGGAATAACAACTTCGATCGGCTGAAGATTAAAAAGGCAGAATACATTTACTTTTGATCTAAGGTCTCTCAGTAAGAATGTATCCTATATATGTTTAGGATATAGGCATAAAGGTAAAACAAGGTAAACTTTAAATTGGAAGCATTGGGATTTTTAACTGATCACAAATACGCTGAAATGAATGCACATTAAACATATGTACTTCCTATCAAAATGCTCAAAGTGCTCAATAATTATATTACATCATAACTGCTTTCAATAAGATTGCAACGAATTTATTACTCCTCTATTATAGTCTAAAATAATTACATTATTATTGAAATTGTTGAGACTATTAGTAGAAATGTTAGAAAAAGTTACAGATAAAGTTTTTGTGTTTTGTTTGTGCTCTTAAAATATGCTTCCCTTTACAAATTATGTTCCCTAAGACATTGGTCTGTTTTCTTAAACCTACTATTATTCTAATGGAGAAGGAAATTGGAATGTATCCAAGTGATAAGTTCTTTTTAGGAGTATTTATTACCCTATTATAAAGGTTAGCTTACAACGTACCTGTTAATCAATGGAAGATCACGTGCAACGACAGGTGTAACTGCTACTTTAATATGTATTTAAAAGTTAGGAATTATATTTTGATAGAATTTACAGCTTTAAAACTCAATACATATAATAAATATTTTTTTTTACATTCTCTAACTTTCGTTGAAATTTTATAGTTCAAGGAATGGGTGTTCAACAGAATGTTTTCATACCTTTAAGTAATACTTTAATGTGTTGATATGTGTAATGTACGTGATTTATTACATGGTGAATATAGGAATAAATAAGATAATACTTACCCTATGTAAAGCGTTAATTCCCTGTATGAATACCATTTATATTACTCAATCATACGGATCGATATGCTTATAATATGATTGAATGAACTGACACGTTAATATAGGTCAGGTACAAGAACATTATAATACCTGTTGCTGTGGGCTCCATAATGACACGTGTCGTTTACAACGAGTAACCGTTGTTTCAGTAGAACCAAAGTTAAGTACTTCCTGAGATCTAAGTTACTTACATGGTGAAACTTACTATTTCTAAGAAATTGATTTATTCCCGATTATAAATCAAAATTAATTTATGCTTTATAAATTTGGACTATAAGCTTTCTACATAAAACTATTCAAGACGAGCATATAAGTGAAATAATCATCCAATGTTTAAATCTGAGCTAAAAAGTATGGATTTTATAAATTCAGAATTACCTTTTGATATTTAATGTCATTTTCAACGTTTAGAAAAAAAACCAAATAATTGCTATGTATTTTACTGACTTTTACCCACGGTTTAGTAAGCGATTTTGTAGGTTTTACACATGTGTATGAACTTAACTTTTTGTTCCTTAGTTGCCTACTTCTGTCAAAAGACAAGTAAAAGGGGATTTATTAGTCTTAATTAACTTTGTATTTCAGATATAGATTACAGTACTGAACAAGCACTGCATACTTAATATTTCCTAAAATGCACAGTTTAATTTTACTTAAACTTTTAATATTTAAATATTTTCTTACTGTGCTCAAAAGTGTGTGCAAAAAAGGTTGAAATAATCAGAGTACTATCAAGCATACCCATTATGCTTTCCGACTATCATTGTAAATAAACTGTGGTGGAACATAGTGGTGATATAAATTTAAACATAGATATGAGGTCACAAAGCAATGTTTTATAATAATTGTGTGACAGAACATTTGAATACATTTAACGGGCCCGTTAAATTAAAACAATTTCACTGAAGAGATCAAGATCTACAAATTTAGAGTTCATTGAAGGGTAGCCCGAAGGGAATTCGAAATAGATCTGTTACATTCCAGCAACTCTAAGAATTTTCATGTAAAACTTCCAATCGACCCAGTAGTTTTTATGTGTTCGTGTAACACACGAAAGAACACACACGCAAGTATATTATTATACATTTTTTACTTTTCTTTTAGCAATAAATAAGAAGCACCGACTTGTTAGCAGTTAACGTTGAAGTCTTTATACTGCTGGCTGTCAGCCTGTCTAGTAGCAAGTTCTTAAATTCTAGGTATTCTACGACCAAGAATTTAACTTATTTATACGCATTATAATATGTAAAATGTAAAGTATGTAAAATGTTGTTAAGGGCACTCTGATCACTAAATAATAACCTTAAATAATCCATTGTTTTTGTTAGAGTGCTTAGTATGCTTAATAATTATTAGTAAGAGTGGTCAATTTTGTCATTTTAAATACACCAACCCTCTATCACTAAACTTAAACGTTCGTTTCAAATCGTCTGGTAGAAGTTTTGTTATAATTATGAGTGGCTCCTACTTAGCTTACATGATGTGATTTGTACTTTAAAAAAAAATTTATACGTAATTTTGGAAAGTAATTTTAAATATTATTTTCTCTGAATTATTATGACGATATTTCCAAACGTTGGTACATGTAATAAATCCTTAATATTTTTATCGTAGCTGAAGTTTCTAACTGACAGAGAAGAGGGGACTGGTAGTCATACAAGTATAAATTATAACTGAATAAAGAATTCAAAATATTTTGGAAACTATTTAAGAAGAGTGATTGGTTGTAAGGTAAATTTAACAACATTTACCTTTTTCATAACAACAAACTTGAAATATTAACAGGATTAATAAGTCTTTATACCCATTATTTATTTATTATAAGAAGCCTTTGTGCTATTATATACTTATGCATGCATATAAACTTTTGAATGGTAGGGTAATGTGTTCTCTGGGGCGATGTGTGGTGAAGTTATGCAGAATCGTTCTTCATACGACTGGGAGACTTTCCTACACTTATATCCATCGCTGTACTTAGAAAGTTGGAATGTGTTTAATGTGGAAATTGACCATTTAAATGTATTTATTTTGTTACACTTGTTTCCAAACAGGTGTTAATTTTTGATACATAGTAAAATATTTTAAATGTAATTTTGTTTGTGAGAGGTGAGAAAACGTTGGTTACCAACTTAAATTTGATAACATAAGAAGACTATCGGGCCAAAGGCCGAAAAACGGTAAAAGTGTAAAGGTTTCAGTACGTTAACAGAATGTTAAGTTTTACATAAGATATTGGGACTGGTTTAAAAGTAATTTAATATAACTTTGCGAATTATATTCAGAGATTTCCACTAGGTAAACCTTTACTGACTATAACCTAAAAAATTGGACTTGATTGCTTGTTTAATTCTTTTATGTAATATTGACAGAAACCTCTTCAGCTTCATTTCTTACAAGCTGTTTCAATGTAGCATTTAATTCCACTTAGTGAACTAAATTTCATATTCGATAATGCTAAATTAAAATTGTTTTAAAGTGATTCATGTGTTTTATAGAACTACTTTACAGTTTGTGCTATCTCATACTACTCAACGGGAACTGGGTGAGTGAAACTACTTTTAGGGATACAATAACGGCCGCGGGCGTAACGCTGGGCCGGAGCATCGAGGTGACGGTGATGACTGAGGTATTTAGAGGTGGTGGTAGGTTAAGGAGGGGGAAGCGTCATCCCTTGGCCAATAGGATTTATTCATACGATAACTATTGCCAACGTATTACATACACTGTAAGAATCGATATAGTCCTGCACCATATAATATACCACATATATCACATCCCTCCCTTCTTAGTTAGAAACACAATTTTGTTACATTAAAAACAATTACATAAATTGAACATTAATTCTTAAGCACCTAACCTATAATACCCTTTTTTTAATACAGAATGAGAAGAATATTGTTATATCAACTATTGGAATAATTATAATAATAAAATGTTGGAATAAAACACATTATAAATTCATTATCCATAATACACTTGTTAAACTACTATTACAAATCTAGCCTTGTAATTGGCTTTCGCTCTCGTTGAGGATACCTGCGAACAGGAGTGGAACGAGCAAGTGGTGAACGTTGAGTAATAGGACTGGTGTAGGTAGTGTGAGTATGAGAAGCGTTGGGTGACATAGCTGTACTGGGGCGGACAGAAATAGAATGCCGCGGCGCATCAGCTGTGCCTGGATTGTCGTCGGCACAGTCAGAGCGCGCTGTCTGCTGGCTCTCAGCTGTTTGATCTGTCACTGGAGCAGTGTCGACTGCTATCAGCTGGTCAACATGACGCTTGTAAACAATACCAGACGCTAACCTCACTAAATACATTGTTGCACCTAGTTGTTTTACTACACATCCTTCTACCCATCGCTCTTAAGATCTACTGTAATCTCGTACTAACACAGTTTGGTTAATTGGTAAAATACGTGTTTTACTACCTCTAGCATAGAACTTTTGTTTACCTTGTTTTTCTACAACAACCTTAGATAAACTAGGTCTTAAAATGTCTAATCGGGTTCTAAGTGGTCTACCAAACATTAACGTTGCTGGTGATTCATTTGTAGTCATATGAATAGAATTTCTATAGTCAAATAATATCCTACTTAAAGCTACTTGAATATTTACATTTTCTCTGAAAGCACATTTCAGTTTAGACTTGGCATAAGCCACTGAATTTTCTGCTTGGCCGTTACTTCTAGGGTAAAACGGGGCACTAGTTGTATGTTTGATACCATTGTGTTTGAGGAAATTATTAAACTCAACTGAACTGTACGGTGGACCGTTGTCACTATGCAAAGTGACTGGTATTCCGAACCTTGAAAACAACTCACGAAAATGACTAATAGTCTGACTAGCGGAAGTTGAACTTGTCTCAAAAACTTCCAACCATTTTGTGTACGCATCTATGACAATTAAATACAATTTATTCTTATAATAGAAATGATCTGCGTGTATTCTCTCGAATGGTTTACTAGGATAGTGCCAATGGTGTAACTCACTTTTACTTGGATTCGGTCTTTCAAGAAGACAGGATGAACAACTGTTAGCAGGATTTTCAATATCTTTATCCAGATTTGGATACCACAGATAAGTTCTAGCTACTGCTTTCATTTTTGTTATACCGAGATGAGAAGCATGGAGCTCGTTTAAAACATAGTTACGTAAACTATTTGGAATTATTACGTTTTTCGTTAATTATGAAAACCACACACGTAGTTACAAGTTTTATATCAAAAAATACCACAACATGTGTGTAGACATACTGGATGGGTCAATTGTAGAATATATTTTTATCCTTGGCTTTCATATGTCTAAGAGACTGAAACGAAGCATCTGGAAAGTAATATAATTTTCTTCATACACATCTATGTATTTATATGTTCTTAATTATTTATACATTACAACAAGTTGAGGTTATATATACAGAATGTTCAAGACCTTTATACTACATGCTTTTTTTAAATTATAAAATGGTAACTATGATTCTTTTTACAATTATATAATATGATGGGTTTTATAAAACTATGTCCATCCCCCATCTTTGTTATTTACAGGCGTGGTTTGTTAATTGTATACAATTATGTTTTAACCCTCAAAACGATTCATTGTTGAAAAGAAAATTATATAAATTACAAATAATATGTGTCAGAGATTTAACTGAAGGATCCATTAAAGAATCTGCATGTAATGTATTAACCCAATGACTTAATCAAGAATGGATAAAGTCGTGATTATTTTCTTTGTGCATTTAAATTTCTGATTCACGCACATTAGTACAGGATCTCTTTCAAAATGTCTCCGCAGTTATAAAAAGTGTTTTGTTTAGGGTATATCTTGATATATACTTAGAAAGGTGTTAGATAAAACTTGTACTTTACCTGTGGTAAATAAAGTGCCTTTTGATGTCGCTGGTGGCTTACGGACGTTTTACAAATAACTCTAAATAAAAACTTAGTGAGCTTATTCTATGTAGGCATGATATGTGATACTTCCAGTGAAATGGAAATCTGAAATTTTCTAACGCATAATTTTTCAGTTTGTATCGATGGTTTTGGTGAGGTTACGCATATTTAATAGATGTTTTATTTCTTGTACCTAGGTATCACCAATCCCAACGACCCGTTCTTTACTATCCCGAGTAGGCATATGATGAGCGCAAGTTATTTGAATATCAGGCCATTTAAATCTGGAACTATTGCAATTATCTGCAACCACTATAGATTGTGACAAAACTAACTATAGTCTAAGTATACTTTATATACTCTTTTATAATTTTCACATAAGTATAAAAACAAAGTATATTTCTAATATCGAAGTTGCAGATAAATTGATTAAAGAGGACCTTTAATTTTCAAACCAACCAAGTTCCAAACCATTGATTGCAATCGAGGACACATTGATACAGCAATACGGAACCTGACAGCGGAAATAGGTGTGGCATATGTAGTATATGAAACAGCAGGTTGCCACTCACCCTCGACATTCGATAGCTTCAGTCATTCCACGACTCGCAGTTCCTCAGACGTCAATACACCATCGTTATCTGACTGGACCGTTACATAAATGATCCCAGTTCTAACGTGTGTATATATAATATATACAAGAATCTGTCAATATTGAACTATTTAGACAGTTTTAGGATATTCATTTGGAAAGGAAGATTGAATGTAACATTATTCTCCTATTCTACAGTTTTTGAGGAGAAAGTATACTCATTTCCTACCTCAATAGTTTAAATAGATGATAATACTGGTAAAGCTACAAGACGACGAGGTTGTGGATCTAAACTGATGGAGATTCCTAATGAACCTGCAGGGGGTTATTTTCATTCTCCTGATTTCTCATAATTTTCAATATAAACATTAATCTTTCGTCACTTTGGAGTTCCTAGTTCTATTGGGCGTTCATACCTTTGGTAAAAATCGCAAGCAGATACATAGGTACTCACCTCTTCCACATCCAGCTAAATTCATGTCACCTAGGACGGCGTACAACTCAAAACGTAGAGTTTTAAGTCTTATTAAGTACAGATGAGGTTCGCTCTCTATAACAAAAAAGAACACCCGTCACCATGACCAACAGTACCCTGACAAGAATTTTACTACATATACAAAGACTCCCACTCCTACTTGTTTGGGTTAGGAAAAAACTATTAGGAGCGAGTTTTCGCTAAAATACTGTTTTAGCTGCAAACAGTCTTATTACTGACTGTCCAGTTTCATAGCAGGAAAGGAATAATTTTCGGAGTCCGGAGCGTCAGAAGTGTCCCGGGACTCTAGGGCTACAAATAACCTCAACGACTGCTCCAAGAGGCTCGATCAAATAAAGGTCTCTAAAAATGCAACAAAGTTAAAGCAAACTATAATAAACCATTTAAAGAATCTGTTTCTTCCACATTGGGAATTTCTTTAGGCTTCTAACAATAAATAAATAGATAAACACAATTCTCAAACACCTAAAATTGTAATCCATCTTGATTAGTTATCTGGTAAGTTTCCAATATTTACGCCTGCCTCGAAAATAAAATCGAAATTTATAAAAGGACATTCATTGAGTGGTGTATGCTTTAGTCCAGAATTAATACACAACAGGTTCGACGTTTAGGCGAATAATCATAAAGCTTTGGTTTGTGGCTGTTCTTTTAAAATACTTACCTACTACATATTTACAAAATCCAATATACGAATATTTTGTGGATATTAAAATGTATTATTTAAAAAGTTTATACTATATTTACAAAATTAGGTAGGTTACTTACCTACTATATATTTACAAAATCCAATATACGAATATTTTGTGGATATTAAAATGTATTATTTACAAAGTTTATAATGCCTTTGTTCTTTCTTCAGTCTATAAAAGATTAACAGATGCTTTACGTAATATACTCTTATTTATACTGTCTAATTGTTTTCTAGTTTATCTTAATCATAATAACCTCTTGTGAATGTAAGTTCGATTCATTTGGACATCTACATAACATATTTCTATAATTCCAAGGAATAAACTTCTCATATGGACTACAGGTCTGTTTAATGTAAAGGATCCGTATACCAATTGTTTCTTATAGTATAATTCCCTAAAGTTTATTTTCCCACGGTGACAACAATAAAAACACACCAGCATACTTTATACAGAATTTACATAGATAAAATTGTCTAATATTAATTTCAAGTAAGCTTCAATGAACTGAAAGTACCGTTAGCTAATCAGTGCCTCTGCAGCAGCACCACTCAGGAGGACAGACCACTCACACACCCTCAGTCTCCGGGGTAGCGTTTTAAGCGATAGTCCAATGCTGCAGGGTTTTTCAGATAAAACCATAAAGGGCGAGTTTATGAATTATAATTTTTAAACTTAAGGAAGAGTGTGGATAAAAAATTCAAACATAGCGCTATACTTTAGTAACGTATATCGGTAACCATTCAATTTTTAGTATATTTAATTAATAATAATTTGTTTTATAACGTAGATGCCTACTCTTTTTATAGCTTCACGTTCTGCTGTGCAACGCTTTAATATAAGGCCTAAAGAAAATATATTTCTCTCTACGTTTTGTCAAATGCCAACTTTAGTGTGTCTAAAGTATAAGCTAGGGTAGAAGCTTACCTTACTGGAACAGCTGAACTAAAGAATGGGGAAATATTTTAAAAACACATACTCATGTAATTTCCCCAGTAAATCAAAAGAAATTTAATTGGACAAATAATTTGGCAACACTGCATATTTTGTAGTACACAATGGCTTTGATCCCTCCTAATATACGTAGGTTCTACTCTGGAACTTTCAGCTAATCCAAGCAGCTACAAGAATACATTTTTTAGTTTATCTAACATTTGGAATAAAATACGGTTTTTCTGGTTTATGGCATCATCAATTAAGAAATATAAACAAAAAACATCTGCATAAAGTTACATAATAGTCTAAAATACGTAAGAAAAGATTATTTTCGGTTCATAATATTTTATTGCATTTCTACTCTTTTTTATAATAGAATACATTACTAAAATTTTGAAATGATTGAGAAGATTATTCACCTTTTAGAATATATACACGAGCTTGCACAAGCTATTTCTATTTATTTTATCTTGGTCTATGCAGATTTTTTAAATATACACTGAAATATTAAGAAGTGTATTCAAATTTACTTTTGTAGGGTATTTTAAAATATTAAAGATGTTTCAATGATTTTTTTTATACAATTATGTTCTTTTATTCATGTCATTACAGGTATTTACATTTATATAATTTATAATGTGTTGAATTTATTTAATTTTTGTTTTCTGGCTTATTATATTTATGTTTTATTTTTTTACATAATGTTTAGACTATTTTGTGAGTTTAAAACTTTACTGATGTTATCATAACTGGTATCATTAGAAATAGTTAACATTTACTTATGATAGAGTTCTGTTAGTGTATTAAAAAAAATATTATAAACCATACTTTTTCCTATACTCTTAAGACATTTAGAATATAATTAATAAGTTTAACACTAAAATATTTAAAGACTGTGTTCAAAATAGTCTATACAATTGTTACCAATTTATTGGACTCAGAACACAGTTTAGTAATAAACATGGCATTTGATTTAAAATGTTGTTTTGCATCTGAAAGTAGTTGTTACTTAAACATACATTGTGCAGTTCTATTACGCAGTTAATAAATGAGGCTGTACTCATGGTGAAGCTGTTAGACGTCCGTTAGTCGAGCACCTGTATTACAAATATGGTCAGTAATGAGTAAATCTGGATTATATCTTTAATTTTATTTTAAAATAAGAGTGGCCAAATAAAAGATTAAATTATAAAAAAAATACACTACTGAAGGTAAATTCTCGTTTATAAAATGATATTTCATTTACACATATAAATTACATCCACCCAAAATTCAAAGAGAAAATAAAAGAACTTTAACAAAATAAAACTTGTGTAAAAGGTGTTAAATTAGCAGATCCAAGGGCAATAACAGTACGATAGGACTCTGCCTCTTCTTGAAGACTTCCAGTGTTACCTTATAGAGAAAACTACAATAAAACTATCACTATCTCTATCTACAAAGTGAAGGCGTTGTCCCTGTTGGGTCCGACACAAAGTGTCAGACTTTTAACCTTCGTCACTCATTCTCTCGTACATTACCTTTAGTTCACCGCTCAGTACGATGTCTGTTGATCACTCCTTCTCGGTGAGATGCAGCCTGATAAGTATTAGAGTTGAAGAAGGATATGATCTTCTGCCTTCTGGTCGAAATTCTTGAATTTGTTCACCTGCTATGGGGACTTCGTCATAGTTGGAAACATTTCCCAATAAAAAGAGTTTGGTTCTGCGATGTTGCTGAAAAATCTCCACAATATGTAGGGAAAAGCCCGTACCAAAAGTCCGTTATAAATATAAAGATAACGGTATGATTAGGAACCACCAAATGAATTTTAAACCTTGAAATAAGTTATCAGCTATCTTTTTTATCCGTACTCTTATTATTCATGTCTAAGATTACTCTATGACTATTTAGAAATGCCCTTAATCAACCAATGTACTAAAGTATTTACGTGATAAATTAATTGAACACGATATTCAATATTTAATTATATAGGCACAATTATTATTATTACTAAAAACGAACAGTATTAAACATATATAAATATTCAGATTATTGCACTCACATAAAAATATATAGTTTTTAATACAACTAAAATGGCATCCATTAAATATCCCAAACTTAAGCATGGGTTTAAAATAGTAAAACTATATTACTGTCATTAAATCCTGACAAGCAGAACTTACTTTTCATGCAAATGAGTTACAAAAGTAATTATATACCACAACTGTTGCCCGGCGCCAAGCGATATCTGTATAATTGAAGTTTATAGCGGAACTCATTCTTTAAACATTGTTCTTTATTTTAAGTTGTTCCGATTTTAAGGGATGTATGAGGTACAAAAATATCACAAATGATTACATGAAATGTCAATCAACCTCACAATATATGGTTATAGAAAATAATTTAAATGAAAATAATGTTTACTATTTAATTGCCATTTACTGCTAAGGAAATGTATTCTAGTTACAGTACCTATGTTGTTTGCATAAATGTCATATTGATCTTTATATTTAATTCATACTACATTAGTGGGAGAATTTCCGGTGTAATATTGAATTCCTAGCAACCACTTCGAAGCCTGTAAAAAGTTTCATTTCTTTTAATGTTTCTTAGATGGGTTGTATTTAATTTATATGCGTGAATTTGTGTATTATTTATATTTAAATGTGATGAATTTTCCTATATAAGTTATTTTTGGCTACTCATATATTAAGATACAAACTTATAACACAATAATTATTGACCTATTACGGACTATATGTAATACAGATACTCGCTTATTGGATCAGCCGCCCCGTTATAAAGAAAAATTTCCCTAATGCTTTTACATGGCAAAATTTAAGTAGTTCAGTGTAATTTTGAAACGATTAGCGACATGAAACAACATTAAATACAAACAAGCATGTCTTTAAATTCTCTTTAACTTAATATCTTAAAAACTGGTGTTCACAGAAGTACTTATGTCCCTCTAATGATATCGAATTGTTCCTTAACATATAGTTAATTTCTGCTTATCATTATCAGATAGTAAACATGTGCATCATTCAAACGTTGTGTGATGGCTTAATAAAATCAATTCCTTTAGAATTTTACAATTTTTTACAACAGTTTTTCATTGTAGACAATCTACAAATCTGATTGCTAAAAAGCAATTTTAGCAAATAAAAATCTATTGCAAAGCATGTTGCTAAGCGCTAATCTTGAGAACGGTTCAAATATGTTGGCTAATTCTTGTGGTAAAATTCTTTGAAATCCGAAGAAGGTTTGGAAAAAGTGAAAGATTACTAAACTTCCTTAAATATATTGAATTGAGAGAAAAGTTACGTTGAATTTTATAATAAATAACTCGAATCACCTGTGGACAAGTTCGACAAATATTAATTAACTATACAGTACTTGATCAGTAGTAAGTGTAATGTAGGTAGTAAATTCACAATTAATATCTATTTCATACAATAGATTGTACCAGTGACAATTAAAAACATGTAATGTATTGCAAATATTATTTAAATACTGATATGAAACCAATATAGTTAAGAATATTTTCTCACAAGGTTATTAAAACTAGATGGCTTTCGTGGCAATGTGATATGAGATATTTACAGTGTGTTAAGAAAAAAACAGAGAAATTAAAACTAATATCAATATATAAAAGACTTATGTCCGGAAAGCAACAAAACATCGCAACGCAAACTTTATAAGTGATTATTTTGGAAAATTGCATAAACTTAATAAGAATTTCATCTTAGATAGAAATAGACTTACGTATGTGCGTATATTTCCTTTTATCGGGAAAACAAGGCAATCTCAACTATTACATTGGGAATATCTTAGATCGAGAGTAGATTAAAAGAGCCGAAAGTAGTTGTCTTATGATTGAAGTATAATTCCGAAAGCTAAATAAGTATACTTAACTAGCAAACTAAATTTTAGCGTTCGAAATGTAATTAATCCGAACCTCTGTGACACAGTAAATGATCTTTTACGGTCAGAGTACACCTTTTAACCAAAGTAGATTTCTCAGGTTTACGTCTACGTAAGACCTTTTTGTTTTAGTTTGACAAGGCAACAGAGCGAACTCTTCTATGGCACTGTAAAATCTTAAACCAAAATTACGTGATAAGGATTTAACTAAGTAAACGCTTTTGATTGAAATATGTAACTGAGACGAGTGTATTTGTATTTTTTATCGTGGAAACAGGGTAGACTCATCTGTGATGTTGGAATTATAATTAATTCGAACCCTAAATGTTTCTACACGTGCAAAATATGAATGAGAACCAGGTTCAAACCTGAAACTCTGAATCATTAACAATTAAATAAATAGGACTTGATGTATACATACTTAAGTTAAAAAAAACGTTATAAAACTCCATTATATAACGTCATAAGTGCTTTTACCAAGTATGTTAAGGACTTCAGAAGTTTTATAATGGAGTCTTATGATATTTTTCTAACCTAAGTATGCATACATCAAATTATATTTATATATTTGAGTTGATTTATAATTTATAAATTCATGAAAGTTTTTCAGATATCAGATAGAAGGATTGCTTGTTATGAAGGGGAATTTGTTGCAAGAGATGTTGTGATAATGTCAATTACACATAACAAACCGCACGCACTAACATCGATTACTGATCGGTTCCAATACATCATTTCAGTCTTCAACTGTTTAGCTACGTTATGCCATCATGGAGGTGAGAATAATTCCTGCTGATCTTACATAATTTACTATTTATTAATTCTGTAATACGTTTTTTTTAGTGCTTACAAATATCTATAAATTTTTATCAAAATACATAATCATTCAATTGTTCTTAGTGGTTTTAAATGTATAGTTGTTATATGAAAGGTAAACGAATGAAAAGTCTGTTTTCGATTTTAGTTTTTATAATAGCCATTATATCACACAAACTTTTAACTTTTAACACAATAACCTAATGATAAATTTAGAGCCGCACTATTTGGGAAAGGTCACTATAGTTATTTAAATTTCATACACCCAAATTCTATGTAATCTATGCAGTGTGATTGTTATAAATAGAGGTATATAATTTTAAATTTTACAACCGAAAAGTTTCGTTCTTTAGATATGGTGTGGCCAGACAGACGTGCAGACAGAAAGACAGCAGAAGGAAATTACATGTATCCTGCACATAGAGTGATAAGCTTCGCCAACTGATAAGTACTGTATAAGCAGTTTCAAACATTGTAATTTCGAAGGATAAGCATAGTTTTGGATCAAAAACGAAATAATAATCCCTACTTATAGCCTACAAATTTAAGATATTAAGCACATGTATATGATGTTATTATGTATAAAATACATATTACATTATTATAGATGGCCATTACTATAATTCTTATAAATTATTTGCCGTAAAATATGTATGGCATACTTGCCTTATTTTAAAATTACAATTCAACATCCGCAATAAATTTAATTCATAATAAACGGTTTGTTTATTTTTTTAAACCAATACTTTATAACAATCTTGAAGTTATTGATCAAATTTTGTCTCAAATTAATTAGGTAAACTATTTTAAAATGTTTAATAATTTATACCTTCATATAATTAATTAGCTTAAGTTACAATATTCTTTATAAAGTATAGCTAAATCGTTTGGTAATTTTTCTGAAGGAATGGATGATGGAGAGAAGAAAGAGAGAGGATAGTTATAGCTCACCAAACTCCAATCACTTAAGAAACCCTTTATATCCTATTTTGGTCACTTTTAATATTTTAGGGCGTTTTCCTTTCACTAGGGACGGATTTGGTAAGTTTAAAAATATATTATATTATACGTCTTTTTAAACCTGTGTTTTCAGCGAAAAAATATGGATTTGGCACTAGATAACGCTTCGATTGACCCTGAAGTGGATTTAGATTTTGCATTTATTTCATGCAGTCGTGAAGTGTTTTTCACCGCTGGACACCAATAACAGACGAGAGGAGTGCAAATAATGCTGTCTTTTGTTGTGTAGTATTTTTATTTATCACTGCATCTCATTCCATACTGTTAGCTGATTGGAATGTTATTAAAAACGCTTTGACTGAAACTATTTAGAGATAGGTATTCGTTAAGCGATCATAAATCCTTTATAGATCTGTGAATTTTAATTTAAACATGATTTAGTTGACCTTTTTATTAAAAATACTTTCGCAGGTCAGGCAACAATCTTTTACTGTATATTCTCTGAAACCTAATACCCAGTAAAACAAAATAATGGTCATTTCATGATATCTAAGACAAAACCTAATAAATAAAAACTGATTTCGTTTCAATACCCAGGAAAATTCTGGACTGCTGAAGCTCAGTACGGCAAGCTCAGTATAGACTCGTGTTACAATAACCAATAAAGTAACAGTAAATCTCTGAATTCAAATACGGTTCATAAATAACGAAAATACTAAGAAAAATTAAAAAAAGATGTTGGAAAAAAGCCACTACCACGCAATGTTTATCTAGAGCAGCACTGTTACATGAGGAACGCAGTCAATTGTTGAGAATTAAGAAGAAAATTCTAAGCACTTCCACTTGTCTCTCCAACAAATAGACTAATATGTACTTGTAGTTTATAAGTGTATCAGTCGTAACCTACCTTTCTGAATGCAAATTTATACTTGCTCAGGACTTTCAGGTTAACTAGTTAACAGTGTATCTAGAATGATTTTCTCTTTAGCTGTTGTCTGAATAGAGGAAAATTCCATTTTGAATTTGAAATATTAACTATTTTTTATTAACTTCAAATAGTCCCTAGAGTAAGAATTGTGCAGCTAAAATGATACGCCAATCACGTCAAACATTTGTTATTTTATGCACTGCTATCTGTATATACAAGACGCATAGCCCTCAATCATTCAATCGGTCCCTTATTCACTCATCACCACTCCTCCAACCTACTAATATCCCTAGAAAATTTAAATTTGGAACACCTATGCATTATAACTAACATATAAAACAGAATTTTCATAAAGATCAAGCATTATTAGGACGTGAAAAGGAGTTAAATTTTGAAAGATTAAATTCGAAACACACGCGCCTTATGCGCTCAAAGAAAAAATACAATATTGCTTATAAAGATAGACCACCAGGGATTAAAATAAGGTTGCAAACAGGAAGAATTAAGATATATTTTAGTTTTATTTTTCAAATTTCCATTGCCTTAGAGGGATTACAAAGATGTTACTGTATGCAGGTTTTCTTCACTTCCGTCTAGTGTCTATGCCTGCAGCATGGGCTCTCTTAGTCTTCTGTGTCCAGGCATACTTCGTGGGTCGTATCTACTTCTGGAAGGCCACTCATGCCGCTGCATGGACCACATTCAACCGTTCTCTCGGGAGTATCTTTGAGCTTATCATACTTACTACTATGTTTCACGGCGCTCTGGCAACTTGGCTAGACACACCTAAAATCACTAGAGCTGTCAACAGGCTCAACTTGTTCAATGTAAGTTCTTGTACTGATGAGTTGTTCACTCTGTTTTGACATTTTCATAGATCTGAATTATCAGTTGTCTTAAAAATTATAATACACGAATTCCGAACAAATTGTACAAGTAATCTGTTATGCTTTATTACTGATTGCTAATGAGGATTAAAGGTTTTAAGGGATAATAGGGTTTTAGACATTAGCGACCTTTATGTTACAACATGCTTAATACAACGCTTCGAGGATTGAAGTCTAATTCACTTCATCAGATTATAATATAGTTAGCCCATAAAAAAAATAAAAAAGAGGAACAAAATGGGTCAAACATACCTGTAAATTGTATGCAGGCCAGGCAGGAGAAACTTAAACTCAACCAAAGATTGACTTAGCGGCTGGTCTGCTATTTTAGTATGAAGCATCAATAAGTTTGCGTAAAAAATTCTCCACATGTTAATGGTTTTCGGTACAGCAATGTTCTTTTAAAAATACTAATTATATTCTCACATGGTAAAGAGGATACATATCAATTTACGAAACTTTTATAAATTACATTTATTAAGTATGTCACAGCATAAAACGATGGAAAATATAGAAAACTCATTATAATTTTTAATCTTATATGATAATAGTATGCCAATACATTAGTGTGAATTACACTGGCATCAGGAGTTACTACAATGGTTATTCCACCATTATTCTTCTATTGCATTTCCCTCAGAAATAAAAGGGGATTGAAATATTTCTTGGGACAAGTGTACTGGCATTATTTGAGAGAATTTGAAAAATCACTGCGTAATTTTTACTATCATATTTAATAGGTGAAACGAATATGCCTAAGTCGTACACGTTACTTAATATAATGTTTTCAAACAACCATACTTTAAATATATACGGTATACATCAATTAGTTAATGAAATACCTTCAATGTAACGCGTTATAAACCATTTTAAACATAAAAAGTAATAGTTATAATTACAGGTTTTTAACTAAACCACAAGAATATAAAATCGTTAGTTTGGATATTTTTGAATTCATTAATATCAGTAATTCAGGAACTGAAAATGTGGCCTTTTATTGACTTCAGAGATAATAAAAAAAACGCAAATTAATGATAAAATTTTAAGCTATGTTTTATGCTTGCATATATTTGTTAACTGTTTTGCAGCTAGCCATGGTAAAACAAATATGCATAGTTACTCACAGTTTTATAATAGCATTGACCTTTTATGATACGAAAAATAATACTTACATAGATACATCAGAGCTTCACGTAGAATACTAGGATGTGATAAATTAAATAATTATAAATATTATATTATTTTATAAAATATTAACTATATATTACTTGATCAGTGTAATGCAGGTAGCAAATTACAAACTAATATCTAATTTATACTATAGAATGCACCAGTGACGACAGGTTTTTTTTCAGTTTAAAATACAAGACGTCATCAAAAAACCAATATCTAGTAAAATACTGGACTACTCCGTCAGTGGAGTGGCCTTCTCTGTGATCTTCGGTTTTGGATTCATGGTCGACAAGAAACATTGGACGAGTGGATTTATTCTTGTGAAAAGTTTAAATTACAGCGTATGCATCGTTTACTACACAATTATCTTGTGGTTTTGGATTATATTTTGCATCATGATTATTGAGAATTCAAACGCCCTCAGACTCAATTTCATGCAGGTATGTGAATATGTAATTAATATAACTTTATATAATAATACTTAAAATAAGTTATAAGACTCTGTACTTATAGTTTACTGCTAAAACAAAATTTTAGTCGTGTACATCAAGCATAAAAGTTTAAATACGTTATCCTGTTTAAACACTTTATATTTTTATATTTTATGGATTATAATACGGCTATAGAGTATTAAAGAAAGATAAAACTATAATTTTAGAATATATAAAGTTAATGTTAAGTTAAATTCATTGAAAGAGCGAATAAAAAGTTATATACAGGGTGGCGCAAAAGTCACTGGACAGTTGGTTAAAACAAGATTTGATTTATATGAAATTATTTTTATTACAAACAATACTTACAATAATTTTTTATATGAAAATTGTTTTCCGTATTCAATAATACATCTTTGAAGTCTTTCTGGAATACTGTTACATAATCTACGGCATAGTGTGGGATCATTGACCAAATCATAAAATGCGTCATGTATGTAGTCTTTCAGTTCGTCAATAGAATGAGGCTTTCGAGAATAAACAGAGTCCTTGACTACTTCCCATAGGAAAAAATCCATTGGTGTGATATCTGATGAACGTTGGGGCATGTCAATATCTGCCCTTCGACCAACAACTTTTCTTTGGAAACGTTCGTTTAAATAATCACGAACGGCAGTGGCGTAATGTGGTGGAGCACCATCGTGTTGAAAGTTAAGTTCTTGAAAGTTTTCCGCAAACGTCATGAGTCCTGGTACCGCGTAATTCTGAAGCATATCCAAATATGTATCTCCTGTCACTGTTCCTTAAAAAAAATATCGTCCAAGTACGTCAAATGATGTCAATGCCCCCCAAACACTCACACCAGGTTGATTCAGCTGTTGCTCTAACAAAAGACTTTGATTGTCAGTATACCAATAAGTACAGTTATGTCTGTTAACTTGTCCGCTTAATTTAAAATTGGCCTCGTCAGACAAAATAATTTTATTAAAAAGGTTAGGATCATGTTTGTGATGGTTAAGCATCAATCCACAAAACTGAAGTCGTCGTCGATCTGGATCATCTTCAAGTAACCCGTGTAATAAACGTGGAATATAAGATTTATAATTCTGTTTGTGTAACATTCTTTGCACTGACCTTCGTGATAAATCCAGCTCCGATGCTAATCGTATGATCGATTTTCGAGGACTTTTGGTTACAGCTAAACATACCCGCAAGAAATTGTCATCAGTTGAGGCTGTTGTTAGGCGGCCAGACCTTGGTGCATCCATAACAGATCCATGTTGTTCAAACCTATCTCGTATGTCGTACACAGTTTGTCTAGACGGTGATTTTGATCTAAAGTGTATTCCCCATTCATTAAAAACTGCAGTAGCACCACTTTTATAAAATGTTGTTAACGCGAAAATCCTTTCTTCTTTCGTTAACATTATGACTAATGTTTAACAAAAATTCTATTAGACAAATAATAATTCGGGGACTAGAGCTTTAAACACGTGTCATAGATGAACTCACTAGTTCGATTGTTGTGTGTTTCATTACATTGTATTGCCAACTTAAAAAGGCATAATTACCAACATTTAGTAATACCAACATCACGGACAAAAACTATTGTACTACGTCTTGCTGTTATTTTTTTCTTCTTTTAACCAACTATCCAGTGACTTTTGCGCCACCCTGTAGATTAACACTTGAATATAGTTTTAAATTACTAAATTAGACGTGAAATTTTGGTTATATTATACGATGAACCAATTCAATATCACAGTCTAACATCATAACATGATCAAAACGTGTATTATTGTGTATATTTAAAAGCAGTACTGCATACGTTAATTTGTTAAGAATGTTTACGATTTTTTCGCAGATAGTTTAATGATTTTTGGTTAAATACTGGTGAATGTGGAAAAGCTTATTATATTGCAGTAGTTTTTTATAATTATCAATGAGTTTACCCTCCTAGTATTAAAAGAATAGTTATCTAATTGCTCAATAGTTCCGACACGATAATAGAGGATTTTCAAACCTAACAATATAAACCCACTTTAATTTTACACCATTCAATTCAGCTTACGTTTTATTTATATGATACTAACACTCTAGTCGCTGAATATTAATATCAACTGTTAACTTCGGTAGATAATGTTCTCCAAGTTTAGTGAGCGTTTGGAATCTATGGCGCTGTGCAAAAACTTGAAAGTAATTAATTTCATTACTTACACCACAGCTGTTTTTGTTTTTTTTACTATTCAAAAGCCAGATGACTAATCGTTTATTAAAACGGAACCAACACAAATTATGTATTTCTTTAAAGTTTAAGTTTATTTAATAGGAACTATTTACGCTTAAATCTTGTGATAAAAGCGGTATTTTTTCTTTTAGAGGGAAAACCTTCTAAATTAACAATTTTGAGTTAAAAATATTCTGTTAAACCTGAATATTAGTTAATACTCTTATTCCGGATCATTTAAATATGATTCTCACAAATTTGGCAAACGATACTTGAAAATATATGCCAGAGTATTTTATTGTTCGTATTAGGTAGCGCATTATCCAAACGCTATCTATATACTCAGAGAAATTAATAAAAACACTAAAGAGCAGTTCAGAAATGACTGTAGTATGTCATTTTTGGACCGTTTAACCACTAGGTTTATGTGTATAATATCTTTATCTAACCACACACTTTTTTCTACAGTCTAGGATTGAGCCATACGATTTTTTTTTATAATCGTGATGGCAATAGATTTATTTAGCTAATATAATAAAAAAAAAAGAAATCACTGGCACAGTTTTGTTTGCTTAGTTAATGCTTTACCACCCATATTTAAAAGAACATACAATTATTTTTCTTAAAATGTTTAAAAAGTGACTGCATTATTTACTTACAGGGTACAGCCACTATGCTGAATCATGAGGTGATCAATACCTACCGTTCACTCTGGGTAGAGTTGCATTCGTGCACTACGGAAATGACTGACGCCATGGGCAGAACTATACAACTCTGGCATGTCACCAACTTCCTCATCAGTATACTAAGTATCTATGGCATTCTTGTCCACTTAACCGAGCATGATCTGAAAATGGTCTATGTTATAAACGCCTTCATCCATTCGATTATCAACTTCTACGTCGTTTTCACCTGCAGTCATTTCGCCCAAAATTGTGTAAGTGATAAACTAGTGAAGTGTCAATTAGGGCATATCCGTGTTTCAGGATGGATCAAATAAAATGAACAGCAAAACTAAAAAGTTTCATATGGAGTTATCTCATGATTTCAACATAAACTTAGAAAATATACATGATAGAAACATCTATATAGCAATGTATGAATGGTTAGCAATTGACATGTGTATATATATATATATATATATATATATATATATATATATATATATATATATATATCATGCTTGTAAGAATACAGCGTTGATATCTGGTTTAAATTCCACTTATAATTGTAGTGATATTTTTCTGGGTTTGATGCAAGATTTGTAGAACTCAAACTTTGCTGGATTTACAACGGAAGTATGAATATTAAGCTACAAAGTACAACCAACACTGTTTTCAAATAAATATATTTCAAAAACAGATACTCCAACTCGACAGTGTAATATACCGGTCCATCTGACTAGTAAATTGTCCTAATACCGTCTCCAATAAGAACATTGCATCTTGGATGTTTACTTGGAAGTACTAAATGCTACGCATTACTCCAAACTTTTAGTTTGAGAGATTGCAGCATTGGATTAAAATGTAGATATTCTCACTCGGAGGACCAAATTGTACCGAATGTTACCTCAAATTAGGATAAAGATTAAGATAGAGACGTTCAATCTCGGAAGAACGAAGGTTCCTATAACGATTTGGGTTATCGGTCACAATGCTCTGAATAAAAGAAAAGATTAACTCTCCCACTCGTTATGTTATTATTTTTTGATTATTTATGCTTGAGCAATGCTTAACCAATAAACACTAACTATATTTAAGCCTAATAAATATTATTTGAGTGTTTTAAAGTCAAACTCAGATTTCAAAATAAATTTAAAACATTTTATGTAACTTTTAAAACTCAATATCAAAATACTTTAGTTCAAAGTTTTCAAACTTTATATTACCACCAAATTTTGATTACGGTTATATTTTAATTAAAATTCTTTAGCATGAATGTAGTATTAAAATTAAACTAAAATAAAATACTCTCCTCTTAGTAAAAAATAAAATCGGCTGTGCAAACACATTATAAAATTATAATTTAATTAAATTAAAGATTCTTCTCTTCTTTAAATAAAGTAATAAATTAAGCTCGAATTCAGTAATCATCAAAGTTATATTGTGCACCTAGTACTAATCCTAAACTTAGGGACTTTGTCCATTTTTCGTTATGATTCCAGTTAATTTAAAAAAATCAAATGTGACTTGTTGCAATTCTGTGTTACAGAATTCTAAAAATTCCAGTGAATTCTCGTTATTCCAAAACTGCTCAAATTTGTTACACAGGGTTCAAAATCTTCACAACTATATGGCTAAAATGTATCCTTTGTTCAAACAGGAAAATAAAAATATTGTACATGAAAACGGCTTTATTTCTTCAACGACTTATCTTTTACTGGATCTTTTACTTTAATTAAGCTATAAACTTGTATTGGGTAACTGGGCGAAATCCCCTATAATAAGATACCTCCTAAATCAGTTACATGACAAGAAAACCATTAAAAGTAAATCGGGAAAGAAAATTTTTATTTACACAACATCACTCTACCAAATATTGACACACACGGAACGAAGTTACATAGATTCGCGAAATTAAAACTGAAAAATAGGGCGGAAGTCGAGGAGCGCTGGTTTTAATATCCCCCCCCCCCCGCCAAATAAATCATTTAATCACCGAGCTAATTTATTGGCCCAGACGTATCAACAAATTTACCTTCAGCTTTCCTAATCTGGACCAACCAAAAACCAGTAATATATGGACAAAAGAAACGGTACAACAAAACTGCAATTCAGAATTGAACTACTTAGAGAATTTTCAAGGGAATACATTTCAATTTTATTATTCCGTCTGGAAAATCTAATTAATATTGCAAACCCCCTTTTAATTTTCTTATGAAATTAAATTTACTAATGCTAAAACAAAAAACCAATATAGCCAAAAACGCTACAGTAATATACTGATAGAGCAATTACAGTAAAATGAAACCGTCACACCTGGAGATTTAAGGACATATAAACGGGTACACTTAATGATGATAGATGCCAATATAATAACTGTGCCTCGCCTCATCCGTAGGGGGAGACTTCAAGGTCGTCAATGCAGGGTTGCAATGGGATCCATGAAAGGACAGGTTAATTTTAACACCTTTCTGTTGTTGCTGGCATCAAGGTAGGACATAGGCTTAGAGAGGAACAATATGTCAATCGCACACGAGGGGAGTTCAGCGCGGAACTACTTAGGCAATCGCGTTCACAAAGGGCATAGGAACCCGGGGTGACACTTTTGCTACGAACGAGAACAAGTAATAGGCATCGACACCCAGAACGGCACTACTCTGCTTGTTGAGATAGCGCTTTCACTCAATGGCTTCACGATAAGAGATTCAAGACAGAACTGAGACTCCTTCTAAAAATGAGAACAAAGGACTACACCTTTGTGAGCAACCGGAATATGTGATGCTCAGATCGACTCCTACTGTACAACTAACTACTCGGACGTCTAATGACGCTTCTGGACGGACTTAGACAGAGATCACGCGATGGGTCTACCAATGGCAGACATTGTTAGATTGGAAGATAGGTCCAAAGTTCACTGGAGTAGCTCACTGATATCAAAGAGTATTTTAAATAATAAAATAAAGCCTACTCTAACTGTAAATTGAAAGTAATATACACAGCATATTATTTCAATCAAGAGGATTTTACAGTTTTTATGTCAAAAGTTATACAATGGAAATTAAAAAAAGCTAAATATCATAATCTCTTAATACATAAATATTTAAATGTATATTCTTCCTGTGTTATTGAGCATGAAATCTATAAGTTTGTGTAAGTACTAAATCATTAAAAAGGTCACTTTATAAATGTTTATAACTTTACCAGGAGCCTACTCACAGATACTATTTAATTAGTTACTACGGATATAAAAACGTTATTTAAAACAACCGTGTCATTTTTTATTAAAACTAATAAATTGAGCTGTACAATTTTTGGTTGTTGGATCTATTAATTTTAAAGGTGCCTGACTGAATACTCTGATGGACTACTTATTCGGGACGGTGTTGAGATTTTCGTTCAGAGATGTTGAGTTCAAAAGGTTTCCTTTTAATCACGTTTCATATTGTGAAATTTCTGGCCAATAAGTGGTGTTAAATGTTAGAGTGGAGGTAAGCTTATCAATAGTTACGAAGCGAGTTTTTTGTACCGTGACTCACGGCATTCTTTGTCACGACATCCACTGTCGACATATTGATCAAACAAACTGTAGTCAATGTTTCAACCAGACTTATATTCTTTGTATCAATATGCTCTACAATTACGACAAAACTTAAGCCAAAAGATATTATTATATTACTTATTATCAAGTAAATTACTATTGCTTAGAGTTTATTCCTATGTTAAAAACAACCTTTTCGTTTTGAAATAATTAGCAATTATTTCGCAAAAATTTTATATATATGTAATCTTATATATTGTAGAACTTATCTTTTATAATTGCAGTGTCAAGTATATCAATGCTATATTCACAAAATCATGTAACACCTTCAATTATCTGAAATGCAAAGTGCATTACGTGGAGTTAGAGTGGCAGCTAAACGCTAACATTACGTATAACGTGTGTTGCTACAATGCATCTACAATTAACAGCAATAGACATTTATGCTTTTAATGGAGTTTTATTACGAAATTAATAAAAAAACTGAATGTAAAAATACAGGTAATAATATACAAATAAAGAAAACATTTTTTAATTAGGTACTCCTAAATTATTTACTAGTATTTATTACTGGTTCTTTTGTTTCATTAAAAAAATATTCAGCACTTATAAATCCAAATAATCACTATTAATATATCAGAAAAGAGTTTATGAAATTGTTGCACAAGGGCCTATGGTACACTGGAGCGGAAATTTTTTATGCGACATAAATGCATACAAATTGATATAAACCTGCCTTTTTGAAGATGATATATTTGTATGTCCACACTGCGAAGCACCTCTGTTCGAGGAAGAAATGAATAGGAAAAAATGGTGTTGTGGTGAAGGTGCGTACAACGTAACACGTTTGCCCCCTCTCAGTGCACCATTTTATTCAGATCGACATTTCCTCAACAGATCGCGCGCCTACAACGACCTATTTTCTTTTTGCTCCCTCGAAATTTCTGGTGGAAACCGGCACCCTAGTGGACTTTCTTTCTTCAAGATCGAAGGAAGAATGTACCATCAGGTGTACAGTTTGGACGCCCCCGGCCAACGGTTTGCTACTAAGGTGGGAGACGACGTCCAATTTGTTAACCGGTGCAGCCTATACATTGACGACGTCGAAGAGCGCAGGATCATTGCCATGGTAGATTACTTGATATTGGAACTATTAACACCATTGCCAATTACTTGGATTCGATCAATCCTTTCATCGGCGATTAGGTAATGAGCCATCGGTACACGTTCATTAGGAGTTCCAGGTAACAAGTCGAGCTACTCATGGTAATGTTCTTGGCGACAGGAATAGGGGTGTTGAGGTGCACGCTGTGCTCAGCACTGACGAAGCAGTGATCGAATCACGACGACTCACCGTCTGGAAAGTGAAAACTGGAAGGCCGTCAACGATTGATCTGTTTTGTCCTCTGATGGAGCCCTTCCAGTACCCACTGCTCTATCCACATGCACTTTGGGTTGGCAAATTGGCTTTCTTGATAACAACGGGGAAAAGCTTCGCAGTACAACTACACGCGTTGTCTCTAGTTGTCCAGTCCTCGCTTTTCATATCTTGGCCGTCTTTCGCAGGTCGAGATGTTTGCGAGGTATGAAGAAGAGCGACTGCGGTTTATTAAATCCTCACAGTCAAGGTCGTCAGTCCAAAATGCCATGCGGATAGGCTAACTAAACGAGATTCTTGATGCTCAACGCAATGCTCCGGCAGGAAGACAGATTGGGGAAGACATCACGCGTGATGAAATCGTACAAGGCGAGGGTGGCACAAAGCCTGGCAAAATTTACCTCCCAAGTTCGTTTACCGGTGGGCCCAGATACATAAAGATTCATTACGAGAATGCAATGGCTCTCGTAACACGTCTGGGCTCACCGACGTCTTTTCTCACATTCACTTGTGACTGGTCACAAGAGCCAAGGTCAGACAATCTATCTTGTCGGAGTCGAACTTCGCACTGATTGTTTTACCCACGGTCAGTTGTACCTCCTGTTAAGTAGAGTTCGTCGTCAGAAGACATCGTTGTCCTTTTCCGTCCTAATAGGGTATGCGATGTGAACTTAATCGAAAATTTGCACTTTTATTATCAAATATCTAGGTGTTAACAGCTGTTTTTATTACCAATTTGTTATAAAATCACTTTCTGAGCATAAAATAAACCTTCCTTGCAAGGTTCTAAGGAGTTGATTTATTTGTCTCCGTCTATTGTCAACGGTGGTAAAGTTTGACGTTTTGGGCTTTAGTATTTGAACAAATTTATCTCTTCTCACACGTCATATGTACAAGTATTTGCACATTTAACAGAAGGAAAGCACGTTTTACTTTATTTAGAGTAAATTATTTCTTAATTCCTTGTTTCACAATTGGCATTAAGCAATGACAACTGAGTATCGCCTATATCCTTCAAAAGGCTCCAATTTCCAGTAAGAATTTCTTTAGCACTAACGATAAACAAATCCCAGTGCCAACCATTCAAATTAGTTGGAATTGATTTACGAAAAGAATGTTTTACGCATGGGAAACTTTACGTTGCCCTATCACGGGTCGGGGCTCCCGACCATTAGTATATTTTACTACCTGTAAATAATTTAACGTCAAATGTTGTATATAGAGAAGCTCTACAATAATCTATCCTAAAACATCGGGTTGCACTTCGGGACTGCCGACAGAAGTAAAAACTTAGTATTAATTACATTATATATTTTCATCATTAACAACTTTAACATCCACAGAAAGACAATCTGTGCAGCCTGCGGATAATGACTGCGCATCGATGTTAGTTTTGGTGTCTGTGAATTGACCTGGGAATCATTTTGCTGACCATGTCTTTCCTGGGTAGGTTTATTGCAACTGTAACCGACATCCACGCGGGTGGAGCTGCGGGCTTCTGATACTTTTTCTGATTCTTCACAATTTATCTTGTTTTTTCTTCATCTTTTTTTTTATTTTCCTGTTCCCTCATCTTTCTTCGCTTCTGAATATTTATGCATATTTACTGGAATTACTATCTAAAAAGGCTTATGAAATTGTAGATAGTACAAAGTTATAATACGTATACAAATGAAAAAATGAACTAAACAACGCAAAAGGCATTGCCAAACGGAAAGGCATTTCTCGGCATTGCCTTACTTCTAATTTACTTATTATATTATTCTATATTTGCCTGCATTCTATATATGTGACGATAACAAATAGAAGATACTAAATAAAGACGTGTTTTTACCAACGCTCAAATAGAATAATTTAAATCACAAATTCCTAATAAGCTGCCAACCTCGTGTAACATTAAATACATCATCCGCTAACCAACGTACGTTTAAGTTTTCTCACCTACAGTTATTAAGGATGAACCTTATTACAACCACGAACATGTTATTCAGTAATTAGATATATGTGTCTATCTAGGAAAAACTCAATACTTACTTAGTTTTTGAAACTGCAATAGCCTTACAAGACAATTTCTCTTATATTAATTGACCTATGGCAAATATATTTTCTAATACACGTTAATGAATCTGCGATATATCTTTTGCCTCAATTTAGATACCATTAATAAACATCTGGTCAAGTTAACCCTTGCTGTGTAAATGACACTTAACCTTAGTTTCTTGATTTACAGTTCTTTTGGTGAGTTTTTCTTCAGATCAAACTAATTTTCTTTATTGATAAAACTACAACAAACAGAGCAAAATCTTGCCCCTTTATTGCCTTAATCGGTGTTAACCCTAGAAACTAGGTGCCCGCACGATATCTCGAGAACTGATTGACCTGTGTAAATGAAATTTTTGCACGTTATTTACTCCAAGATAACTATGACATAATCGTATAAAAAATAATTAAGGAAAAAAATGCCTGCAAGATTAATATTTCTTTTAAAAGCTCGCCCACATTCCTCATCGAATGCTCGGACTTAACCTGTTCCCGAAATACGCTTATCCTCGAATTTGCGAACACCCCACTTAGGGGCCTGGGGGCGTAGCCCCCAGCGAGCCGAAGGCGAGTGTTACATATAACATTACGTAATTTTTGTTGTTGCCATTAATATTAATAATTAATAAACAATAAAATAAAACAAAATAAAACCAAACAATAAAATAAAATAAAACAATAAATAAAAAATTAATAATAAAAAACATTAATAATTGTTGTTGCCATAGCTTCAGGTTGTATTGTTCTATTAATCTTATTTATTAACCTATTGTGCAAGGCTCCTTATTCAGTCTGCGTTAATGTGTTAGAGCTGATATCATTCATTTGTGAATTTGTAACAATAGAAATTACTCTTAAACAAGCGTGCCTATGATGCATAGCTCTTTCCATCATGGATTAACCTATTAATACCATATAATAAATCGGAAATCGATCATATATCTATATCTTTAGTATCAGTGATTATTTTCCTACAGAATCAAAAGAGTATTTTTAGGAGTTCTCAGATATCATCCGCCTTAAAAATAACTCACGTTCTTAACTTACTGATTACATAACCACTACCGGTACATCATTTTAACTTAAACTGTATATAAAACAATAAACATTGCTTTACATCTACGTTACAACTTTATGGAACGTATATGAATTAATGTGCAAATGTACACATATAATCACATGATTATTTTTTCAGATGAGAAGCAATATGATGGTAGCGTTGTTTTCTCGCCGTTGGCTCCATCTGACAAACTCAGCTAGGAGTGAGGCAAGAATTTTGCAATAATATCTGGTTGTATGTATATGTACAAATATTTATAAATATTTCAGAATGTATTTATATTAACACAGTTTGGTCAAACGGTTAACTCTGGGTACTTATTGGCTTTTCGAAACTGCTGCAGCTTATTTTATTTCCGCTGGCACTAAATGTAGTATATTTACAAGTATATCGAAAAAAACTGAATAATCAAAACTATTACCAATTATTGTTAATAATAAACTCTCATAACTATTTTTAAAGCATTTCAAAGAGCTACCACTACCTTTCTATTGCAATTTTATAAAATAGTTATTTAAGTTATCATTTTATTGAATACCTGTATATCAAAATATTAAAAAAAAACTCTAATTGTAAGTAGGGTTCACACCTTCTAATCAAACACAATTGCAAATGTATAATTGATATAAAGGCAGCTCGCAATAAAATCTTGTATAAGATTTAAACCAGCTACATTAGTTTTATATTTTAAACGATTTTAAGATTGATTAAAATGAAACCAGATTAAATTAAGAAAAATAACTAAAGAAAGAAAACCAAATATATACAATGATATTGTTAAAAGTATAATTTTTTATTGGCAAAGAAGACAGCTATTACGTAATACAAAACCTATTAATAAATGCTTAACAATACAAAAAAATGTAATTAATTAAGAAACAATTTTTTTTTAATAAATGTAAATAAAAAGGTTTGTTCATTCGTTCATAACTATTTAAAACCTAAACCAAACTCGAATAAGCCACTATGACATCAAAATTACTAGCTTACATTATCATTTATGTTTTACACGAAATCGGTCCTACCAAACGTCCTTTTTTATGGCATTGTAAAGTAAAGGTAGAATGCTTTGTTGAGGAAAAAATCTTTCGTCATTGATATTAATGAAATACATTTTTTAGATGGAGATGTTTGTAGACACTATCGAAACTGCAGATCTTTGCTTTGATATACGGGGTGTATTTTCATTCAACAGGGTTGGCTTTATAACGGTGAGTATGGTTGTATTATCGTAATAATTTAGTATTTTAAGAAAAAGATTAAATTTTTAATGAAATTCTACCGGGTTGTAGTATATTATTGAAATGAATTTTCAATCATCGGTGATCATACTAAAATAATAACGATTATTTTTTGGCCATAAATTATAAATTTAACTCTTAAGGGTTGGGTACACGTTTTTTTTATTATTTTTTATAATTTTAAACCAAAAGTTTCACATTGAAGAATGTAAGAATTAAATTAGAAGCAGGAAGTAATCTTTCGTTTGTTCGAATGATAGTAAATAAATAAATTTTTATATTATTTTTTTGTATCTCTATATTCAAGTTGGGTATTATGAATTTTACAAGTAAGAAAGATCGTGTTTTTTTTAATTTAATGTAAGTTTTAATATACAGAGTGTGATTGTATATTACTCGCTCATTTATGCACCGAAAATTTTCACACTCTACAAAATTATAAAAAGAGGTTTTAAAAATATTCTGTGAAAATTTCAGCTCTCTAACAACTGCTCAAACAAATATAACTTAATTTTTGAAAAATTCATTAGGTTTATTCAGAAAAAATAGACTTTAAAACAGTAAAAGAGAGTATTTTTGTTTTTGTAAAGCTATTTATTCTCATATTATACAGAACTAAATATAAAATTAAAACATAGACTATTAAAAACCTTTTATTACAATCCTGTAAATTATTCCGATTGTAATCTATTCACAGTGACACACTGATTACAGTACTTAACGGATGAATCGTAAGCTCTTACAAATAAATTCTGCTGAATGTGGAGAAATTCGTTCTCAATTGATTGTTTTAATTCCTAAATCATAGCCATTATTCAAGCTACGAGTATAAACTAGTTCCTATAAGTATCAATTGCGGTAGAAAGTGGACTCGTCTGAAACAACAATTTCTGTATGCCAATTAGGATCTAGCTCATAAAACTCAATGATACGAGAAAAAAATTCCACTCTCTCGTCCGTATTATCTTCAAGAAAATTATGGACTAGGTGAATTTTGTAAAATTTAATTTTGTTTCTTTTAATTATTCTCTGTGACTTTGGAACACCATACATCATCTTAGTTTTTGGGATGTTGTGCAGTCGGACATACATACATAATGGAGGACAGAAATGAGATTGTTTATCTCCTCGAGTAAAGATTTAGTGCTGTACTGTACTAAGGGATACAAGAGACCGTTTCGCGTCACGTGCTTGAATGTCAAATAATATTTCTACGCCTTCGGCTTACAAAATTACTTTTATTTTCTAATATTATAATATGAAATATTAAAGTAGTATATATTAATGAAGTATAAAAGATGAATTAATGATTATAATCAATCTTTATTCATAATAAAAATGTAAAAATATAATCAAACTTTTTTCCTTTGTCTTTATGTTTTGTATTCTATTCTGTTTTTTACTTGTTAAATATAAGATACATATCATATGCATCGAGTAAAGGACACGTATATGGGAATAATAGTAACCTTAGGCAACTGACAAAACAATACTCAGTAAAGCCAGTTCTGAAGTATTTTTAAACGACTTGGGGTTACATCAGGTTACATACGAGGTAACTATTATACATGTAATCATATAAAACTTAGCTACATGCAATTCTGTCCAAATGATGTATATATTTCACAATAAGACTTTTAATGTATAAATTCTGTTTTTTTTTTAATTTACAGACAGCACAAACAATATTGACTTATTTGGTTATAATGATGCAACTAGAGGTTGTTGTTGGAAGTTCTGCTTAAACATCACGTTTCCTTTCCAATTGTTTCATGTGTAAATAAAATGTTTCGTCTTTGAGGTATGTATGATATTGTTATTATATTCCTACAAATTCATTCTTGTGGTCCTGAATACCTTCAGAAATTTCACCTAACGTAAATGGTGAAATTGCCTAATATAAGCACATTTTCTTTCGAAAGCACATTTTTATCATATTACTTTATTTTTTTACATGACGGCTAGATTTTACATAAAGCTGTATGTTTCTGAACATAAAAGACAGGTTGACTTTAGTGACCATGGTTTAAAGAGAATATGTGCCAGTTTTAAAATAAGATGATTGAATAAAAATACTCATAATTTTGTAATTGATTTGTTAGATCATAAAAAAGAAACAAAACAGCTGATTTAAAGTTAAAATACTAAACAAATTATTAAATTATCATACAACAATTGTTGTATTTTTTTTAATAAAAATTCTTCATAATATTACTGAAAACCTCATCCTATCAAAACCTCAAAAGCTCATTCCATTAAAGGTGCAATATTTTAAAAAATGGGCTAGGTCTATTTATAAAGCCAATAAACATCATTAAACAGTCGATTTATACAGAATTTCATAATTAAAATTTATTCCTAATGTGGTTTACGTATGATCAAGTTAACAACTTTAATACTATTTGTTCCAGGACTGTATGAAAAAATAAATTTATTACTTAAAAATTAGGCAACATCACGGAGACGTAATTCGAAAACAGCAAATTTCTAGAACTTTAAAATAAGACAGGGCTTGATTTATTCTATAATCTGGTAAGAAAGCGACGGAATCTCTAATAAGGGTGATCTTGAGTCGTTCTAAAAGAGTTTCCTTCCCCCAATCCTGCTTACGCTTTGTTACAACCTCTTCATTTTCTGCACCCATAACTTTTCAACCATCCAGCTTTTATTTTCCAACAGTCATTGGATTTTAGGTATTTAAATATAATCATACCTAATATTAGTTTCATTTACATTCGGAGAAGGTTACCTCATAGGTAAAGAACGCATAGTATGGTTAATTCTGTAGATAATATTAGAAAAATACGTGTGTGGCAGAGTTCGTTTTGGTGCTATGATGGACTATGCTACTGATAGACCATCCGATTTTCAATACTCATCACACGCCTCTTATGTGGAGCATGCACGCTCCAAAGCATGTTTCTGTATTCCTCAATAAATAGTGTGAATAAGAACAGTAAGAAGTAAGAAGGTAATCCTAAGTGCGTTTTCACTGTTCCAATCGGCATACTTACTGTCTCGGAAGCACGTTCGGGCATTATAAAAATGCTACAATAGAACAGAGCACTGATCCCTCAGTTAGATACAATCTCCAAATGATAGTTAACAGGTATATCTCTCTCTCTCTCTCTCTCTCTCTACGTTTTCTGGGTTTCTGAAAACGTTATAAAGCAGGGATAAAAACAAATTCTACACATTTACCCCATCCTGTATTGCTTATTGAAACAAATTTTTTGGTGTAATTGTGATATAAAAACTGGGTAAATAAATTTCATATTGAGTGAAAAATATATTGCAAGCTGAGTAATTACTTGTGACTGTTATTTTTATCTAATATCATAATGTTGTTTTATTCTTTCTAAGTCTAATAGTCCGTTAAATCAAAAACTTTATATTAAATATTTTATTATTTATTTGATAACTGATAAGCAGGTTTTAAAAACACGTACATTTTCATCAGGTTTGTATGTAGCTCTGTTAGATAAGACATTCAATTTGCTAAGTAAAATATAATACCAATAAAGAATAGCGAGTAAGCTATTTAGCTGCAGAGGTTTCTATAAAAATTACACGAACGGATTACAAAAGCGTACAAATCCAATTTGTAAAGTTGTTGTCAGTAAAGGTTAACTTAGCGTACATCGCTGAATAGAATAAGCAAAGTTATACTACAGTACTATGCAATTGAAATTCACATTCTGATATAAAATGAACATGTTGCCCATGTACGTAAACCCTTACACATTTATCCTTTTTATCCTTTTTCCTGATTGACCTATTTTGTTATTAAATTTACTTTAATAACTGAAGTGTTTGATGCTCCCCCATTACTAAATCAAAATTACAGTAATGATTTTACTATGTATAATAAAATGAGTGTCTGTTAAAATATTTTAGGAAAAAAAATACGTTTATTTCTAAACAAAATCCCTATACATGATCATTAATAAACCATTTTTAGCATGTTCAGCGACGGAGTCAGTCTAATTATTGGAGTGTCTCCCATTCTTAAAATAC